>NC_141049.1:63549038-63821538 GCF_041138505.1 Cibotium barometz
AAGCCCTTTATTGTGAGCCTTGGTTTGAAGGGCAGCGCAAGCACAGCGATAAGAGAGCAGCTAGGCACAGACCAAACAGATCTGGGCATTTGAGTGGCCCCACAAAATACAGGAAGCAGCTGTAATTGAACCAGGCATGGCACCCCGGAATAGACACAACAGGTAGCTTGGGACCGCGGCCGTACAACCTCCTCCACTCACTTTTCAGCATGCACCTTCCCCGCATTTATTGAAATTTAAATTTGCCATGGCTAGAGAATGTGAATCTCCTCATGCAAGTGTGTAGATGTGGGTTTCTGTACATCCCTTCAATTGTGAGGTGATTTTTGCACACTCATGGCATTAGCTGCTGGGTTTGACCGTAGTAGCCATTGATCGGTCCAAACAACTACAGCTCGCTCAGTGGGCAATGGGACTGTCTATACAGCTTTTTCTGCACAGCAGGTGGCAGTGGACACATTGCATACAGCAGCAACAGTGCACCTACAAATCCGCACAGCAGCAACCTGATGACCATACAGTTGATGACTTGGCAATCCATATAGTCAGCACATGTGTGGGTTAGGGCAGCCGTTGTGCAAAATGGCAAATAACTATCAAACATATTACTCATGCTTCGGCCATAAATGCCACCAAGGTGTGAGAAAAAGCAGTGCTACAGTTTGGAGGAGGAGGCCGGGGTTTGCAGAGGAAGTGGAGAGAGAGAAAGAAAGAAAGATATATTAGCATCTTCAAAAGGCCTAAAGGGTCCATGAGACCAAAGAGTAATACAATAGCTCCATGAAAATATTGACCGATGGGAAAACTGAAAAAACCCGAAAAAGAAACTAGCTACCTTTACTATGAGCATGTGTTGATGAAAAGGTAGTTCAGGTAGCTTTGTGGCTTATGCAGGGTGCCAGTACATTGGGGTGGGAGGATACAGAGGCATTTGGAGACGTTACATACCTTTTGTGAGTGGCGGGACCCTACGGTTAACTTTGGACAACCAAGGTCATAATCTTTAATACGAGTCACCTCTTGTGGCTTGATCTTCACCATGTGTCCGACACCTCAGGCTAGATTGACCAAGAGAATATGCAGCCATAGTCCTCCTCCAGAGACGGTGCCTTCAGACTCACTTCTAGGAATGTAGGAGGAAAGCATGGCTCTTTGACACTTGGTAGCACTGGCGGTGATGTATGGGGATTCCTTCTGGGGTGAATCTTGGTGACGAGGATTGGAAGAGGATTGAGAGGCTCTAGGTTAATGATGTTCTCTCACATCATTCGGAGCAAGCCTTGGGTTCCACACCCCATCATCAGACAGAGTCCCCCCCCCCCCACCTTGGGTTCCACACCCCATCATCATGTAAGAGTCTGCTAGAAAGCCACAGCCAGACGGTTAGGGTTTCAGCTCACAGCCATAGAGAGATGGAGATAGACAGAGCACAGATGTCGACAGTGAGAATTGGTGGAGATTGTTAGAACCACTAAGTTATAGAGCTAATCACATAGGGATGATGTAATAGCTTATAACAACACAAAGCAATGCTTCAACCAATGATTATGCTAATGAATACTCATGAAGTAGATGTTGACAGTGAGAATTGGTGGAGATTGTTAGAACCACTAAGTTATAGAGCTAATCACATATGGATGATGTAATAGCTTATAACAACACAAAGCAATGCTTCAACCAATGATTATGGTAATGAATACTCATTAAGTAACAATGATAAAGATCTCACACATTATTAGAGCTACTTAACACATAGAATGGTTAGAGTACTCAAAGAAGAGCTTAATAGTGATTAGAGCAAGGGTTTCACAAAGTAACACAAAGCTTGGATTAAGCACTAAGTACTTACAAAGATGCTAGAGCTCTCACACACATGAGAAGGTGTTGAGACCCAGCTTTTATGGGCTCATGGAAGGAAGGCATCTAGCTCTCATTCCCTTATCCACTTGTCGCTCTTTTGTTACCTAGAAGAGGTGTCTTTAACGCTAGTCAATAACCATGGGTTACAAGTTAACCCATGGTTCACACCTCCGTCTATATCCTTAGCATAAATGTATTAAATCCAATGTGACATACTAAGTGATAAATGTAGATCAGCTTATTCTTCAACACCCTCTCTTGATCTGCATACATACCACGCAGGGTGTGTAGATCATGGAGTCACACAGTCACATAGTATCATAAAGAAAATTTACCACAAAGGAACAAAAAAGCCCAATCAGATTCGACCATGTTAACCTCCTCCTCAGATTTGGCTTTGTCTTTGTCTTCGGTAGAGTTACCTTTCTTTTCATCTTTCTTCTTCTTCCTGCAATCTTTGATCATATGTCTCTTTTTTTTTGCAATAATAGCAGATTCTTGGAGTCTTGTTTTTATCTTGATTTGTAGTTAAATCTTGGTCTCCCAAGAGATGTGCAATTTGAGATGATGAACTTGTCTTCGTTCTCATTTCTTCTAAAATTAGAGATGATGTTGCTGAGATAAGTGTGAGGTTGGGTTGATTGGAAATGATAGAAACACACTGTTCAAATGTTGGAGGCATGCTGCATAAAAGTACAAAATCAGCTTCTTCTTCTGAAATGGAAACACCTTCTCCAGAGAGCTGGTTGATTAGACACGTAAGATCATTCATGTGAATTACAATTGTTGTCTTTTAAGCTTTCTCTAGCTTTTTCTAACCTCTAAAGACGCTTTCTGAGAAACAGACGTGCCGCATCATTGGTTTGACTAAAGATAGCTTTCAGTGTTAGCCAACCTTTATGTGCACTAGACGCTGAGCTAACCTGATGTATCTGATTGTCACTAAGACTACTAATGATGAATGACAAAGCTTTGGCATGTCACGTGCATCCTG
The DNA here is from genome assembly GCF_041138505.1 of Cibotium barometz. NCBI lineage: Eukaryota > Viridiplantae > Streptophyta > Polypodiopsida > Cyatheales > Cibotiaceae > Cibotium > Cibotium barometz. Next base: position 63,551,893 of record NC_141049.1, read on the forward strand.
CACTTGGATGTCACTTAGACATATTTGCACAAGAAGGTGCAGGACTTGGGGTGAAAAACTGGTCCCATGTGAGCCTAGTCCTGGACGAGTCAACCAGGGTTCCACTCCATTCGTCCGAGGTCAGGTGTGCATTGTCCTGCACATGCGTCCAAGGTTAGGTGTGCATTGTCGTGCACATGAAACAGTGCCAGTCCGCATTGTGAGTCTCCCTCTGGAATGATGTCGGTTGCTTTGTGTGTTTGGTATGTGGCTAGATGCCAGACAGCTAAGTAAGTTGCATGTAGAAGGGGGTATCCCTTAGGCCTACCCTAGAAAGGAGATTATACCCGATGTTTGGGCAGGGGATAGGCCTTAGGCCACCCCAAGGGGTCCATGGCTTGCCCACCAGCCCAAGGAAGGGCTGGTCAAGCTGTTGGCCAGCCCAAGAGGGTTTGGCCAGGCAGCCGACTTGCCTTGGGTCAGCCTAGCCAGTTGGCTAGCCCATAGGGCGGCCTGGACTGCAGGTGGCTAGAGCCCAGAAGGTTGTCCAACAGCCTGCGCAAGTGTCTAGTAGCATAGGTGTGAAAACACGCATGTTTATTAGCATTAAATGCTACTTTAAACCAATCGTGAGGCTTTTTCAGTTAGTCGACTTGGATAAAACCAGCCGACCAGCATTAGAGTGGGGTATATAAACCCAAAGCATAATCAGTCCCATCTATCTCATATTTCAGTAAGTGCTGAAGCCAATCAAGGGGCCATGACAGCCATGGAGAAGCTAATGCAAAGGGTGAAGGATTGAAGGTCAACGGTAGAGGATTCTCCTCTCCCAAGAAGGTTCAGGTTTAGTCTATTATTTCAGTTTTGCATCATTCTAATAAAAGCAAATACACCATCCGTGGTGGGAACCCTACAGAGGCTATTCAGGACCCAATATTGTGTTCTCTCTCTCTCTCTCTCTCTCTATTTTTTGCACATCTACATTCAGTTTCGTGCGTTATTTTCTGTCATGTGCAAGTTTTGCCCATGGACATATCCTGAAGCTAGTCCGGAAGGGGCAGCTAGAAAAAGATGATTAGAACCAGAATTTAGGAGCATGTTATGCTGTTTGGCTAGTGTTGGACTTGGAGGACATGGTTGACCTGTTGGATGCAGTCGGTTGCACCAATGGACTGTCGGTTGCAAGGGAACAGGTCGTAGTTGCATTTGTGGAGAATACGACCAGCCGGCTGGCCAACCAGCAGTCGGCAAGCACTCCAAGTGTCCAAGAGCCTATGTAAAGGCATGTTTGCTCATTGATGTATTCATTCACTCCCTTATGGAGTGGGTCCTTTATGTAGGACTGTTGTGGGTGTTTACATCTTTTCATGAAGGCAGTCCATGGCTGTAGATTTAGGTAATTTTTGTACTGTATGAATATACTGAATTTCCAACTCTCTCTCTCTCTCTACTCTCCCTTCTAAGAAGACTCTCAGAGCTTCCGCATGTTACATTTTCGTCACAAAAAGTGTGCTGATTTCTGAGTATTGAAGTTACCAATCTCACCCGAAGCTTCCGCAAGCTTTGGCATCATTGTCTTCCCATTTATGAATTGTCTTCGGGTTCCTTGCTATAGGTTTTCTTTCGGTCTCACTCACAATACTCCATAGATCTTTATCTATGAGGGCCATTTTCTTTTTGATTGCCCAAGTATGGTATTTTGAGCCATCAAAACGGTCATTTCTATGAAAGAAATGTTTATGTTGACTTGACATTATTTCAAGATGTCACCACAAAGTCTCTCTCTTGTGTATGCCGAGCTCTTTGTAGCTGGAGGGTTTACAAAGATGTGACTCAGTCAGCTTCACCAAGTTCTCTCTATCAAAATACGCAGCGGAAATGATAACCAAACTTGGGTCCACAAGAGCAAGTAGAGTGCAGAAAATAGACAGCACAAGAGACACTGAGAGATAGGCGTGTAAACTCTTCTCTATACACAAGATCCCGTACAAAACTGAATGAGAGCATGGGGCCTATTTATATGCCCCATGGATGCAGTCGGCCAGCGCTTGAGGGCTCTCCACGACTGCATAAAGCAGTCGGCCAGCAGAAAATGTCTCCATGATTGTAGAAAGCAGGTCGGCGAGCATCAGCACCTCCACGACTGCAGCATAGGCAGTCGGCCAGCCACCAGGAGCACATGAGGTGCAGTCGGCCAGCACCAGGGGCTCCTGTCAACATGTGGCATCCATCCACAAAATGGAAAAATGGAAAAAAATGGGAAAAAAATACGGGGAGTGAGGAAAAATGATAAAACACCTATACAGGGCGGGCACACCCACAACAGAGGCCCTGGTGTCTGATTAAGATAGGAGATGACTTCTAACACCTCCTCTCAGCTCCTGGCTGCGCAATCAACCCAAGGGAGTTGGAGTGCCGCCTGAGCGTAGCCTTAGGTAGAGACTTCGTGAAGAGGTCCGTTGAAGAGGTCCGCCGCATTGTCCTTCGTCGAACAATAAAGTAGCAAGATGTCACCAGCCAAGATCTTCTCACATACAAAGTGATACTGTATCTCTATGTGCTTGGTCCGGGCATGGAAGACCGGGTTCCGAGCAATAGCTATACAACTCTGGTTATTGCACTGTGGAAACCCAATCTCGCCTAGCAGCCCCCGCAGCCCCACAACCTCGCAAGCAGCACCACAAGCAGCCCGTTACTCTGCCTCTATCGAAGAGAGGGCAGTAGTTGGCTGCCTCTTGCTGCTCCAAGAAACTGCTCCTGACCCGAGGGTAAAACTGTATCCTGAAGTAGATCTCCTCGTGTCTGGATCTCCTCCCCAATCTGAGTCACTCCAACCTTGGAGTTTGACACCATCCCCTCCTGTGTAAAAGAGTCCTAGATCCTTCGTGCTCTGCAGATACCGCAAGATCCGCAATCCTGCGTCCCAATGAGACTTCAATGGCGTCTGCATAAAAGAGCTCAACAGTCCCACGGAGAAGCTCAAGTCCAATTTGGTGTTCAGCAACCAGATCAGCGAACCAACCGACTTCCGGTACTGCGAGGCATCAACTGGCTCACAAGGATCAGTAACGGTTAACTTTGTGTTTGGGTCCATCGGCGAAGTAATAGGCTTGCAGTTCTCCATCCCAAAGGCCTCAAGCAACTCATGAACATACCGCTGCTGAGAGACAAAAAACCCCCTCTAGGTTTGCCAGATCTCCAATCCCAAAAAGAAGTGGAGTAAGCCTAAGTCGGTCATCTCAAACTCCTTTGACAAGGCAGCCTTCGTCACACCAATGTGCTCCACATGACCGCCAGTGAGAATGAGATCATCTACATAAAGGATGATAATCATGACCATGTCGCGTTCCCGAAAGAGATACAGGTTAGGATCTGCAACCGATCTATGAAATCCAGTCCGAACAAAGAAGGAATCAATCTTCTAATTCCAAGCCCTGGGAGCCTGCTTAAGACCATACAAGGCCTTACGTAACCTGTAAACCATCCCTTCTGATCCTTGAACAATAAAGCCCGGAGGCTGCTCAACATACACCTCCTCCTGCAGGTCACCATTAAGGAACGCAAATTTTACATCCATTTGATACACGGGCCATCTCTGAGAAGAAGCAAGGGCAAGAACGGTCCGAATCGTTGACATCCGTGCCTGGCCGCTGAGCATAACCTTTAGCCACAAGTCTGGCTTTGTGTTTGTCCACTGACCCATCAGACGCATATTTGGTCTTAAAGACCCATTTGACACCAATGACTGACCGTTTCGACGGCCTCGTTACCAACTCCCATGTTTTGTTCTTCTCGATGGCATCCAGTTCCACCTGCATGGCTTTCCTCCAAGTGTTCTGTGAGAGGGCTTCCTTGACGGAAGTGGGCTCCTTGTCTCGCATAATAAGAGACATCAGAGCATAGTTTACCTGAAGAAGCTCCGTTGTATTACTTTTATCTCGGACTCTGTGTGATCTTCGAGGGCCGTCCTCTGTGGTCCACTCGAAGGGTAACTCCGTGACACTTGACTCCCGAAGGGTGTCTAACAACCACCTAGGTACTCGAACAGATCGTGGAGCCTCCTGTGGTCGCGGGGGCTCTACTCCAGCTGCGGGCTCAACCTCCTGTACTGACTGAGGTTGATCAAGTGGAATAATGGTCTAGGAATCATCATCAGACTCCTCTGGATCTCCAAGAAGTGGTGGCTCCTCGACAGTGGATACTGGAACATGCTCGTTAAAGACCACATCCCGGTTGACAACAATCTCGTTCCTTTCTGGATCATACAATCTGTATTCCTTGGAAAGAGAATTATACCCCACAAATACAAGCTTGCGTGACTTGGAGTCAAGCTTCCCCCTCTGCTTCTTCGGAATATGTACATACGCATCACTCCCAAAAACACGGAAGTGCGAGACATCAGGTTTCTTGCCAAAGTATGCCTCAAATGGAGTCATATGAGGTACTGAAGTTGTCGGAGATCGGTTGAGGGTATGGACAGCCGTTGCCACAGCCTCTCCCCAAAGTGGACGAGGAAGATCACGATGCTCCAGCATGGTCCTCGCCATCTCCACCACAGTCCTGTTCTTGCGTTCTACAACTCCATTCTCCGAAGGTGAGCCTGTATTGGCCAGTTCCCTTTTGATGCCATGATCTGCACAAAATCTGAGAAATATAGTCAAGGAGAATTCATCTCCTTTGTGAGCCCTGAGATTCTTACCTGAAATCCAGACTCTTTCTTTGAACCGTGCAAAAGCTTGGTCCTTCTGGGAAAGAAAGTAGACCCACGTGAATTTGGTACAGTCATTAGCAAGCAGCATAAAGTAGAGAGAGCCTCCCAAAGATGGTGTCTGCTGAGGTCCACACAAGTCAGTGTGAATCAACTCCAATGGTTTCGAAGCCCGCCTGGAAGCGTGCTTCGGAAAGGATTCCCTGTGCTGCTTACCACGTATGCAAGAACTGCAACGCCCTTGCCTACTGCCAATATCTGGCAAGCCAACCACGATCTGGTCTCGGAAAGCTCGCCGCAATGCATCCACATTTAAGTGGCCAAAACGAAAGTGCCACAAATCTCCAACCTGAGAACATGTCAACGAGGAGAGTGCAGAGAGCTTGTAGATACCATTCTCCACACCGCCTTCCCAAACAACCTGGCCAGTCTCACGGTCCCATAGAGCAATTGAATGCTCCTCAAATTCCACCCAAAAGCCAGTCTTGCATACTTCATGCATTGACAGAAGATGAAAACCCAGAGCATGGACATAAAGAACACGGGAAGCATGCTTGTCCCCCTTGCCGTCCGGAATAATCTCCATTCGGCCCTCACTATGTATCGGAATAGTGGAGTTGTCGCCAATAAAGATGCGACGTGACTGCCGTTTCAGATCCAAAAAGAAGTCACGGGACGGAGTCATATGCCTGGAAGCACCACTGTCAAGAATCCATTCCCGGGTATCCTTCGCGGTGAAGCCAACTGCCTCCTCGCTTGAAGATGATGAAGCGTCGGAGTCCATCATCTCTAAGTGCACAAATGCAGGAGTCTTTGCAGCTGAGGCTGAGGAATTAGCACTCTTCCCAGTCTGCTTAGGACACTTCCTCCAATAGTGGCCTTTCTCGCCACAATCATTGCAGGATCTTTCGGCCTTCAGCTTCTCTCGTTCTGAGTCAGGCTTCTTCTCAGAAGACTTCTCCGGTGAAGCCTTCCCTTTGCCCTTGTTGTTATTCCGGCCTTTCGATCGTTGGCCAGTTAAGGCCTCCGAACCGCCGCTGTGAGGAGGGTTCGTGAAACGTTCCTTCTGGTCCAAGACCATTGGCACAAGCTCCTCCCAGGTAATGGTGCTGAGCCTGCCACTCGTAATCAATGAGTAGAAAGCAGAATACTGAGTAGGCAAGTGGGACAGCAAAGTGATGGCCATGTCTTCAGATGATATCTCCTTCCCAGCCTGGAGGACTTCTTGCTGAAGGGCCTGCAGCTTGTTAATGTGTTCCCGCATCGTCGAGGACTTTGCAGGGTGCATAACTCGCGTCTGCACTTCCAAGGAGATCCTCTTCATGGGTGATACCCTGTTATAAAGAGAAGCCAAGTGTTGCCATATGCCTCTGGCCAGCGTCATGTGCTTTACATGATTGATAAACTTGTGGTGTGCAGTTGAGGAAAATAAATGACCAGACCCTACATGTGTGCCTGTGCCTCTCGGTCCTTCTTCATCGACAGTAACTCCCCTTCCTCTGCTTCCGGCCGTGGAACCCCGATGACGATGAAATTAGCAAGGTCATATGACTCCAGCACAAGACTCCATCATAACCTTCCAGATGCCGTAATTGTTCCTGTCCAACTGACTGTCCACAGGGAACGTGGGGAGAGTCGGGATCTTCACGTGCTTCTCAGCCATCTCTAACAAATCTGCCATCGCCGGGATTAAACTGAAAAAGGGTGGGTGGGTGGGAAAAAAAAACTTTAAACTTGCAAGTGGCTGTCCAGCACCTTAGCCTGCCTTACTCTTGCGATTTCTCTTTCTGAGCAGTCCAAAACAGTCCACCAATCAGCAACTTAACTATCCGCCTCTTACTCAGAAAACTTCCAAGATCTATCAAGAGCCTAGGGCTCTGATACCATGTCAAAATACGCAGTGGAAATGATAACCAAACTTGGGTCCACAAGAGCAAGTAGAGTGCAGAAAATAGACAGCACAAGAGACACTAAGAGATGGGCGTGTAAACTCTTCTCTATACACAAGATCCCATACAAAACTGAATGAGAAAATGGTGAGGAGCATGGGGCCTATTTATATGCCCCATGGATGCAGTCGGCCAGCGCTTGAGGGCTCTCCAGGACTGCATAAAAAAGTCGGCCAGCAGAAAATGTCTCCACGACTGTAGAAAGCAGGTCGGCCAGCATCAGCACCTCCACGACTGTAGCATAGGCAGTCGGCCAGCCACCAGGAGCACATGAGGTGCAGTCGGCCAGCACCAGGGGCTCCTGCCAACATGTGGCATCAATCCATAGCATGGAAAAATGGAAAAAAATGGGGAAAAAATACGGGGAGTGAGGAAAAATGATAAAACACCTATACAGGACGGGCACACCCACAATAGAGGCCCTGGTGTCTGATTAAGACAGGAGATGACTTCTAACACTCTCACCATACAAATGTATATTTCTACTCGAGAATTCTAAAAATCTCATATTTTTTGTGAAGTAATAGTAGTGAGGCTTGCTTGATTTTTTGGTTTTTTTGGTTTTATCTTGTGAAACCGGCCTCTGGTAGAAACCAAAGTGCGGTAGACTAGCAGTCACCCTTCCATTTGTAGTCCATATATGAAAACAAATTCGATTGGAGCTAAAGTGCCCCAAATCTGAAATAAAACCGACACCTGTTGGCCCCCTTGCGGTATTTCTTTATTCAATTTCAAAAATATGTAAGACTGAGTACAACAAAACCAACCAAGAGAATACACCTGTATGTCCAATCTGGCAGCCCACAATACCTCTTAGCACAGAGGATTCACATACACAGATCTGTGTCTCAAAGCAACACTCTGTGCTTCCCTCTGATCAGCCAAGACCATTCAGCAGGACAACCTTGAGCATACATCTGGCATATCTCATGCACATGATTCCACAACTCAGCACAAACATACATTCAATGTCCAATCTGTGTTTCCACCCTTTTCAATCTGCCATACCCCTCCTCTCACAAGGGGCCAGATAGCACAAATCTTCAGCAGGCATAAGCCAATGGAAAGAAAGATAGATGAACAAATTCAGAGCTTACCAAGTCAGCACGTGGTTCTGCACCCGTGGAATAGTTCGTACCAGTCTGCACTTGACAACGACTGTCTGTACTGTTTCCCCTGCAACCACTTGACTATCGCACCAACCAAGCTCTGGAAAAGCTCTGTTTGCAACTGTAGGTGTTGTACGTGCCTGTATAGACCAGTAATTCAGTACTGTTCCTATCCGTACAGCCTGTTCTAGCAGTACACGTGGCAGCTGTACTTGCCTGTGCTGCCTGAAATCGACCTCTGTACCCAACTGTACCAGCTACTGTCAGCGCAACTTGTACCTGTTTTGTCCAGCGCTGCCAGCACCTGCCTTTTCCAGCGCCGCCAGCACCTGCCCTGTCCGTACAACTGTACCAGCAGCAGAACCTGCAGCAGCAATTCTGTACCCGTCTTCAGCTACTGTCAGCGCAGCATGTACCAGCAGCAGCAGCAATTCTGTATGAGCAAATTCCACCTGGACTGTACGACCTGCACACGTGGACTGTACGGCCTGCTTTGCACAAGAAACAGTAGCAAAAACAGCAGCAAAAACCAGTCGACTTGCTTCCCCTCTTCTCCACGCTTCAAACTTGCACGTATGTTACACGCCTCCCAAAAAGCTAGAGAGAGAGAGAGATGAGAGAGGCATGCAACTCCAAAAGTGGAGTGGCCTCTCCCCAAAAATGTCCTAGGGCCCCAACTTTAATAAACATTAAAGTTCCCTAGGGGCCACTAAGGCCTAGGGGCAACCATCAATAAAACATTAAAAACATTAATGTCTTGGTCCCCCCTTTCACATCTGAAGTGTCCACACATCATTTCATTTGTCCGGGCACCCCAAATGTGAATCTTTTAATATTTTTGCTCAACCACCACCATGCCCACACTTGTGCTGTTCCATTTTCACGGGGCCATGACATACCCCCCTCTTGAAAAAGAGCAAGCGTCCTCGATTGCACTCAATGGCACAGTAAGGCATCTTATGAGCAAAGACTCCCCATACGACAAAAGCAATGGCCCTCAAGTGCATCTGGGTGATGAAAAAAAAAATCATCTTGCACAATAAGGTCATACCGTCACGTCAAAGTGACAAACAACTCTTGCTTGTTCCTTCAGAACCTACAGCAAAAGTCTAAAACCAAGTGGAAACACGTTAACTGTGTTAGCCAAAAACAAAACCATGCATCATTCTACATATGGCACACATATGCATGAATGCATGACACACATATGCATTCGCAAACAATATGCTCCTCAAGTTGCTCTACCTACTCTAGAGTAACAGTCTAAGGGCTGCTCGCAAGCCTTATGCCCATGGGCATCCTGCAGGACCCACGACTGATGGTACAACATGAGCATATGAAAGCATTCAATGCATCCAAATACTACATCCACTAAGTACTTCCCACATATGTCTCATGGCCATCCCGCAGGAGTCACACCCAGTGGTGCATCCATGAACATAATAAAGCACTTGATGTATCATACCAATATACATGCAGCACACGAACAATCCAAAGTATTACCCAATGTATTCTCAATGGTACCAGGATCCAATGGCACCAGAATACAATAATACCACAAAAAGTGTATGCATACATGCACAAATAGAGTTCAATCCATATATGAACCAAACCAACTCTAGGACTGCTTGCAAGAATTATGCCCTCCATAGAGTTATCCATAGTTGCAGTTATAGTTCAAGGTGCGCGCGACTGTGAACCATACTCAACCATCATCTCATGTGTCTAGAACACAAGATCATAGAAGTCCCATGAGCAGATGTACTGTTAGCCTCAGTACCTTCGGGTGAATACAAAGATGTCACCAAGCGACTCCTAGATGACAAGTGAGCCTGTCTGTAACAAGGGAGCGGAGGTGCTACCCCCCTCTTTAGCATCAGGCAATGCTCCAGACCTATGCTCTGCTGAACCTGAATGAGCCGTAACAAGAGTCGACTCCAACTCAAAGGCATCAAGATAAAGCTGCAAATCTTGAGGTGAATTTGCTAAGTCACCCTCCTCCATCCATTTCGCATCCATCAGTGAACAGTTCGTGAACTTCACAAGATAGCGACGGGAAACTTTACCTTGTACCCTTCTTTCCTTATGTGCCAATATCTGCTCGGGAATAGGAACCTCGTCAAGTTCCTCCGCTTCTGTCTGAGCCTCATCTGATACATCCTCAGGCACCCAAAACTTGCTTGCACTCCACCCAAGTGGTAAGCACAAGTCCTCGATGAAGCATAGTAGATCACCACTGCTAAACATAGAAAGAAACTGTCTTCCGACCCATGAAGCCTCTATGAAGATACGACCGGTGACAAACTATCGAATGTTTTGCACCATAACACTTCAACTGCTTCTTGTTCTTGGTGTCTTTTCTCCTGAGCTTCATCTTCAGCTCTTGCTCTTCATCTCATATAGGCAAAGACACACAACCCTGCACTGTCTCCTACACTTCCTTTTCACTTTCCTCATGTTGAAGCTTTTGATGTGACAACCACGGGCTCGCCTCCTTGAGAAAGTCGACGATGTCCCAACCAGAGCAACCACGGACTCGCCTCCTTGAGAAAGTCGACGATGTCCCGGGCAACGCAACCTTGAAACTGGCCTCTGGTAGAAACCAAAGTGCGGTAGACTAGCAGTCACCCTTCCACTTGTAGTCCAGATATGAAAACAAATTCGATTGGAGCTAGAGTGCTCCAAATCTGAAATAAAACCGACACTTGTTGGCCCCAAAGCTTGGCGCCCCTTGCGGTATTTCTTTATTCAATTTCAAAAATATGTAAGACTGAGTACAACAAAACCAGCCAAGAGAATACACCTGTATGTCCAATCTGGCAGCCCACAATACCTCTTAGCACAGAGGATTCACACACACAGATCTGTGTCTCAAAGCAACTCTGTGCTTCCCTCTGATCAGCCAAGACCATTCAACAGGACAACCTTGAGCATACATCTGGTATATCTCATGCACAGAGGATTCACACACACAGATCTGTGTCTCAAAGCAACACTCTGTGCTTCCCTCTGATCAGCCAAGACCATTCAGCAGGACAACCTTGAGCATACATCTGGCATATCTCATGCACATGATTCCACAACTCAGCACAAACATACATTCACTGTCCAATCTCTGTTTCCACCCTTTTCAATCTGCCATACCCCTCCTCTCACAAGGGGCCAGATAGCACAAATCTACAGCAGGCATAAGCCAATGGAAAGAAAGATAGATGAACAAATTCAAAGCTTACCAAGTCAGCACGTGGTTCTGCACCCGTGGAATAGTTCGTACCAGTTTGCACTTGACAACGACTGTCTGTACTATTTCCCCTGCAACCACTTGACTATCGCACCAACCAAGCTTTGGAAAAGCTCTATTTGCAACTGTAGGTGCTGTACCTGCCTGTATAGACCAGTAATTCAGTACTGTTCCTATCCGTGCAGCCTGTTCCAGCAGTACACGTGGCAGCTGTACCTGCCTGTGCTGCATGAAATCGACCTCTGTACCCGACTGTACCAACTACTGTCAGCGCAGCCTGTACCTGTTCTGTCCAGCGTCGCCAGCACCTGCCCTGCCCGTACAGCTGTCCGTACAACTGTACCAGCAGCAGCAGTTCTGTACCCGTCTTCAGCTACTGTCAGCGCAGCCTGCACCAGTAGCAGCAGCAGTTCTGTGTACGAGCAAATTCCACCTGGACTGTACGGCCTGCACACGTGGACTGTATGGCCTGCTTTGCATAGCAATCAGCAGCAAAAACAGCAGCAAAACTTGCTTCTCCTCTTCTCCATGCTTCAAACTTGCACGTATGTTACACGCCTCCCAAAAAGCTAGAGAGAGAGAGAGATGAGAGAGGCATGCAACTCCAAAAGTGGAGTGGCCTCTCCCCAAAAATGTCCTAGGGCCCCAACTTTAATAAACATTAAAGTTCCCTAGGGGCCACTAAGGCCTAGGGGCAACCATCAATAAAACATTAAAAACATTAATGTCTTGGTCCCCCCTTTCACATCTGAAGTGTCCACACATCATTTCATTTGTCCGGGCACCCCAAATGTGAATCTTTTAATATTTTGCTCAGCAACCACCATGCCCACACTTGTGCTGTTCCATTTTCACAAGGCCATGACATCTTGTGGCTTAAACTTGGCATGACATACACAATGGCAAGGGGTCCTTTATAGTGATAGGACTTACAAAAGAGATTTTCTCACAAAAGCCATGATTTTTCTAAATGTTTTTCACACCACTAAGTGAAGAATGCTTCACGTGCAGGTTTGCTAGATCACTTAGCATAGAAATTATCACATAAACGAGTGTTAACACAAGAGCATGTGAACCACCTCTTGTCAGACTCTTAAGGTTATTAAACCTTTGGTGCCCAAAATAGTAAGTCGTTGCTGGCAAGAGATGGTGTATTGAAGCTGCATCACGTGAGGTATTACTCAAATTAGTAATATTGCCACCTCTTGCCAACGAGTCTTTGTTGGATCCCGATGAGAATGCGATGCTCCATGTGCTTGTTGTCGTTAGATCCGTCGGGACGTGTGCCGCATGCTTGCTGCAGGTAGATCTAGAGGGTACGCTGATAGAATCTTCTTCACACAAGGCTCTTCACGTTGGCTTGACTACTTCACAGTTGGTGAAGTTAGACTTGTGCTTCATAGAGTAATGCTTGCGTTGGCCAAAGTCAAGCTCTGGTTGCTGCGCCAATCTTGACAAGGAGAGCTACACGGTCATACACAGAGACCATGCTGCTACATATGATCACGCACCGCTACTGCTATTATTGAGGCCACCTCTGAGTTGAACAGAACTCAAAAAGAGGTTTGTAGACTTATACCTTCTTGGAGCTTCTCTTTGCTATGTATAGGAGACCCCTTCTGATGTGCTAGAGAAGAAAATGCATGATGACACCTGTTGAGAAGTGCACCAGAGGAACAACCGCTTACCCCTCACAAGTTAAGCTCAAGATTGAGCTAGTTTGCGGCACATACCAAAATTCCCAGCCTCTCATATCCAGCATACTGGCCCTTGGTGTAGACATCAGTCCCCTGCTAGTCCACACGACCCTTGGCGTAGACGTAAGTCCCATGCCACAAGGTGTCATGTTCACACCATGGAGCCCATCCTTAGGTCCAGAAGCGTAGAGAATGCCCAACTACTGACATTTGTTGCCTGTGAGTCTTGATGTGCAACTTTCGGAGGGCCCGGGGAAGCTAACACTGCATAGATCTTGTAGGCAATAACATATTTCATGTGAAAACAGTTCCAGGCATGCAAGTATGTCATGCACAAGAATGTATTGGTCAATCTCCTTTTCATTTAGCTTGTAGCACACGATCATTCCGGGCATAGACATTACATCATTACATCCCTAGGCCAATTGGAATACCGTAATCTAGACATGGGCACAGACCAAAATTCCCAGCCTACTGGCGCCTGGTGTAGACCTCAATCCCTTGCTAGTCCACATGACCCTTGGCATAGACATAAGTCCCCTGCCAAAAGGTGTTATGTCCACACCGTGGAGGTTGTCAATAGGTCCAGAAGTGTAGAGAATGCCCAACTAGTGACATCCATTGCCTGTGAGTCTTGACGTGCAACTTCCAGAGGGCTTGGGGATTTTGAAAACACTTACCATTAATGCAATTAAACATTGAAATTGGCCACAACCTTAAACATATACCACTTAATCCACAAAATTGTAAAAGAGAGATGTGTACAGCTGACACCACATAGAGGTCGGAATGGCGCCTCCCTCCCTTCCTCCCCCCCCCCCCCCCCTCCTCTTGAGTATTTTATCACCCAAGGAGAAAAATATCATGTACAAGCTTTGAGGACCTTACTCTCCCCACAGGAGATGCTGGATTATCCATATATAACCATCATTCGACTATACACAAGGGCTCATCAAAAGAATCCCCAAAATACCATGAATGATTTTGAGCTCATGAATAAGCTTTATGCCATAGAGATTCAACCACACTTAGTGCTGAAAGATGTGGAAGCGCGATTTTGCTACCGCTAGAAGGGGCTGAGATCAGGTCCATACACAATCAGTGGGAGTGAGTTGTCACTCCATACACAAAATTTCCAGCTTCTTCTCTTTCCCTCTCATTCAAGAGTTCTCTCTCACAATTAAGTTCATCAATGGAAACTCACACACACTCTTAATGAGCTGAATGCTTCTCTCTTTCTCACATAGAAATTCTGAATTCTCCCTACTGATGTATTGTAGGGCTAGATACTTACCTTCAATTCTTTCTCTTTTCCAGACAGTGTATCAGATGTCACATGGTTGTAACTTTGGTCTCATAGGTCACTTTGGCCTTTTGAAGACGTTAATATAACATTTCATTTCATTTCATTTCTCACACGTTAAGGTGACTTTTATCAAGAATGATGGGAAGATTAAGATCATGCAAAAATGATTAAGACTTTACTAGACTTCACCAATACTAAGCTTCACAAGAATGTGTCAGACACACTTCCTAACGAGAAAAGAGAAAGAAAGAAAGTTGTATTAACGCCTTCAAAAGGCCAAAATGACCTATGAGACCAAAAGGTTACATCATATCCATGAGATACATCATCCTGGGTACAAAATAGTAATAAAGAAAGATAACAAAAATCTAGAACTATAAAATCTGATCTAGGTACATCAGTAGAGAGCTCTCACATCCTAGGTACATCAGTAGAGAGCTCTCACATCACCCTAATACATCCCTCATAGGCTGCTGTGACATGGTGCTCAAGGTGGTAAAATTGAGCTGGCGCGAGAAGGTCATGCGATGATGGGAGATGGTGGCCTGGATCCTCTTGTGGTGGTATGGCTGTGGGTGAGGGCCATGGACTCAATGATGACTTTCTAAACACACACTCACCTAGAGCAGCCCACAAACACGAAGATCCCTTATCTCATCAAATGATTAAGGACACTCCCATGGAAAGGAGCTCTGATACCAAATGTTAGAACCACTAAGCTATAGAACTAATCACATATGGATGATGTGATAGCTTATAATAACACAAAGCAATGCCTCAACCAATGATTATGCTAATGAATACTCATTAAGTAACAATGATAACGATCTCACACATACCATTAGAGCTTCTTAACACATAGAATGGTTAGAGTACTCAAAGAAGAGCATAATGGTGATAAGAGCAAGGGTTTCACAAAGTAACACAAAGCTTGGATTGAGCACAATGTACTTACAAAGATGCTAGAGCTCTCACACACATGAGAAGGTATTGAGACCTTCCTTTTATAGGCTCATGGAAGGAAGGCGCCTAGCTCTCATCCACTTGCTGACTTGCCCCTCTCTTGCCACCTAGAAGAGGTGCCTTAATGCTAGTCAATAACCACGGGTTACAAGCTAACCCATGGTTCACACCTTTGCCTATACCCTTCTTAGCATAAATGTAATAAATCCAATGTCGCACATTGTCATGTGCATGAAAGATGCCATGGACATTATCAGATGCTGGTCCAGAAGAGGCAGCCAGATAAAGAGTATGAGAATCAGGTAGAACGAGGATGATGGAGCACAGAGCACTTTTGGCAGTATGGACTTGGAGATAGATGGAAGGATGTCTTGTCAGCTGCGTTAGATATAAAGGAGGATAGTCGGCTGTACGTGATCAAAGGCGGCGGCTGCACTTCAGGAGGCTGTCGGCTGTAGGCGCATCATGGCACATGAAGAAGCCCAATTGGGCAATACTTTTGGCATTTAGTGAACTGTTGGCTGGCCGACCAGCAGTCGGTCAGTTTGCCAAGTCTTGTTGAAGGCCTATAAATAGGCATAAAGATTCCTCATTCTATTCATTCAACTCACTTAGGAGTTGGATCGTTAGGGTCCAAGTAGAGACTAGGTTTTGGTGTTTATCACCTTTTTTACAAGGTAGCGTAGGGCTGTGGACTGAGTACCTTTTTGTAATATATGAATATACTGAATTTCCAGCATATCTCTCTCTCTCTCTACTCTCTCTTCATGTCTGCGTTTTGCATCAGCATGTTACTAGGAGTGTTTAGGGCTGAAAGAAGACCCTCAGAGCTTCCGCGTGTTACATTGGTATCAGAGCATCAGGCTCAGCAAAGCTAAACACTGAATTAGTCCCATATGATGGTGTACAGGTCCAAGGTACAAGAAAGTACACGGATACGAAGCCCAAGGCAAGGAAACACAGAATCGGGAAGAGCTCCCAGGAGGTTTGTTGGTGGTGTTCCATAGAGCCAGAGGGGATGGCAGTCCTGTGAGCCAGATAGGTTCTCGGGCAACGGTCCCAAGGGAGGATTATTCTCCAAGGGGTGATGTGAGTGCCAGACTCATTTCTCAGGAATGAAGACCAAGACCATGTTCAAAGTCAGGGTAAGAATGGATTGGGGACTGGAGGGAACAAATGCATTGATCTTATTCAGAGGCAGAGTGGTTTTCGAGACCGTGCCGGGCTTTCAGAGAAAAGGGTTGCCGGGGATGGAAGGATAGAGGGACTTCGGGAAAAGATTGGGATGATGACAGTCATCCAAGAACAGGTTGGAATCCCGTCATCAAGTTTAGCAGAGGGGGATGTCATGTGCATGAAAGATGCCATGGACATTCTTAGATGCTGGTCCAGAAGAGGCAGCCAGATAAAGAGTATGAGAATCAGGTAGAACCAAGATGATGGAGCACATAGCACTTTTGGCAGTATGGACTTGGAGATAGATGGAAGGATGTCCTGTCAGCTGCGTTAGATATAAAGGAGGACAGTTGGCTGCAGATGGTTTGTCGGTTGTACCTGAGCGGAGGCGGCGGCTGCACTTTCGGAGGCTGTCGGCTGTAGGCGCATCATGGCACATGAAGAAGCCCAATCGGGTAGTACTTTTGGCATTTAGTGAACTGTTGATTGGCCGACCAGCAGTCGGTCAGTTTGCCAAGTCTTGTTGAAGGCCTATAAATAGGCATAAAGGTTCCTCATTCTATTCATTCAACTCACTTAGGAGTTGGATACTTAGGGTCCAAGTAGGGACTAGATTTTGGTGTTTATCACCTTTTTTACAAGGCAGCGTAGGGCTGTGGACTGAGTACCTTTTTGTACTATATGAATATACTGAATTTCCAGCATCTCTCTCTCTCTCTCTCTCTCTCTCTCTCTTCATGTTTGCGTTTTGCATCAGCATGTTGCTAGGAGTGTTTAGGGCTGAAAGAAGACCCTCAGAGCTTCCGTGTATTACACACACTAAGTGATGGATGTAGATCAACTTATTCTTGAACAGAGATGGAGGTTGGAAGAGGATTGAGAGGCTCCAGGTTATGTTGTTCTCTTGCATGATTCGGAGCAAGCCTTGGGTTCCACATTCCATCATCAGATAAAGTCCCGTCCCTCCCCACCTTCGGTTTCACACCCCATCATCAAGTAAGAGTTTGTTGGAAAGCCATAGCCAGACAGTTAGGGTTTCAGCTCACAGCCACCGAGAGATGGAGATAGACAGAGTACACAGATGTTGACAGTGAGAATTGGTGGAGGTGATGGAGTCAACCTTCGACATATATCCATCCATAATAATAATATAAAAGTAGAAAGCAATAGATGGAGTGTCCTTTCACACTGGATAGCCATGTGGCTTATGCACGGTGCCAGTACATTGGGGTGGGAGGATACTGAGACATTTCGAGACCTTAAATATCTTTTGTGAGTAGCGTGACCCTATGGTTAATTTTGGAAAACCAAGGTCATAATCCTAGTGCTTCTCACTCAGTAGCATCCAGGCATCAATTCACGTACATGGGAGACTCAGTGGACAGTGTCACATCTCATATATATCTTGGAGTCACCTCTTGTGGCTTTGATCTTCATCGTGTGTCTGACAGCCCAGGCTAGATTTTGACGGCAGAGAGAATATGGAGCCTTAGTCCTCCTCCAAAGACGGTGCTTTCAGACTCACTTCTAGGAACCTAGCAGGAAAGGATGGCTCTTTGACGCTTGGCAATGATGTATGGGGTCCCCTTCTGGGGCGAATCAAGCCTTGGGTTCCACAACCCATCATTAGGTAGTTCCCCCGCCCTCAATCCCACCCTGAGTTCCACACCCCAACATCGACCCTTCACATAAGGATGTATGCATGGTGTACATGTCTGGTATTTTGACAATGGTACTAGTAAGCACATTACTTCTCATCGCAGTTTGTTCCCATCACTTGAATTTGCTTTACAGGGAAATATTATTACATGTGTAAACAACTCCTCATATCATGTAAAAGAAGTTGATAAATTTGTTCTCACTGCTGCTATAAATGGTGGATGTACCTAGAAGTTGTCGATGGTAAGGCTTTGGTGCAATTGTTCTCCAGTGCATGAGTATGATTATGTACTCGTGGAACAACTGCTACATTAATTTAGCCAAAAGAATAGTAAGAAATAAGCTTAACAATATATAATGGTGATTGAAGATTGTCTGGAAGGTGTTGATGCGTGAGATGGCTTAATCTGTGATATGGCGTAAATCACGAAAGTACAGGTTCTTAAGTTGTGAGATTGTAATTCGTGAGAAACCTGAACTCGTGAGATTGTAGGTTTTTTTGGCCGTAAAGGGATATTCCATGAAATGGTCTAATCTCGTGAAATTTCAGGTTTTTTGGCCGTGAAGGGATATTCCGTGAAATGGTCTAATCCCATGAAATTACAGGTTTTTTGGTCGTGAAGGGATATTCCGTGAAATGGCCTAATCCCATGAGATTGCAGGTTTTTTTAGCCGTGAAGGGATATTCCGTGAAATGGTGTTTTCGTGAAAGTGCAGGCCATGAAATGGAATTCCGTGAGGTAATTCCGTGAGATGGAATTCTATGAAGGGTAATTTCGTGAGATGGAATTCCATGAAGGGTAATTTTGTGAGATGGAATTCCATGAAGGGTAATTGCATGAGATGGAATTTGGCTCACAGGACTGCCATCCCCTTTGGCTTTGTGGAACACCACCAACAAACCTCCTGGGAGCTCTTCCCGATCTTGTGTTCCTTGCCTTGGGCTTCGTACCTGTGCACTTTTCTTGTACCTTGGACTTGTACACGATCACATGGGACTGAATCAGTGTTTAGCCTTGTTGAACCTGATGCTCTGATACCAATGTAACACACGGAAGCTTTGAGAGTCTTCTTTCAGCCCTAAACACCACTTAGAACATGCTGATGCAAAAAACGTAGACAGAAGGGAGAGCAGAGAGAGAGAGAGAGCTGGAAATTCAGTATATTCATATGGAATATGACAATCAGATCTGGCCGACTGCTGGTTAGCCAGCTTTCTGGACACAATATTTTATTTGCTTCAGCCGACTGGATATCATCCCTACATATGCTGGCCGACAGCACTCCATGTCCTCCAATCAGTCAATTCCTTGCCCAAAACAGCAGCACATGCTCCAATTCCCTGGTTCTAGTCATCTTTTTCTGGCTGCCCCTTGTCATGTGCAAGAAATGCCATGACCATTCTTAGAGGCTAATCCAGAAGGGGCAGCCAAGAAAAAGACCATTAGAGCTAGGACATGGAGCACAGAGTGCAGATTGGCTAGTGTGGACTTGGAGAAGAATTACAGGACCTGTCGGCTGATTACAGGACCTGTCGGCTGCATGGTGGAGGGCAGGCGCTTCAGCGTTTTCTTTATTTGGTCTAGTCCGACTGCTACTCGGCCAGCACTTCAATATTCCAAAGGGGCTATAAAAGGTACAAAGTGCTCATTGTTCTATTCATTCATTCCTCTATGGAATGGGTCCTTAGAGTAGGACTAGATTTTGGTGTTTATCACCTTTTGTACGAAGGCAGCCTAAGGCTGTAGAAAGGTACCTTTTTGTACCATATGAAATATACTGAATTTCTAGCATTTCTCTCTCTCTCTCTCTCTCTCTCTCTCTCTCTCTCTCACTACTTGTTTGTCTCATAGGCCAATTTTGGCCTTTTGCAGACGTTAATATATCTTTCTTTCTTTCTTTCTTTCTCTCTCTCTCTCTCTCTACTCTCCCTTCTGTCTGCATTTTTGCATCAGCATGTTCTTAGTGGTGTTTAGGGCTGAAAGAAGACTCCTAGAGCTTCCGCGGTTACATTGGCTGGACTAGCTTCAGGATATGTCCATGGGCAACACTAGCACATGACACCATGGAGAGGGTAGGCATGATCATTTGCAATGTTAATGGAGGAAGAAATCAGTGGATGATCCTCAACCTCATCCGATGTGAGGCAATGCCCGAATCCGAATACCGCCTTTGAAGTTCAAGCCACAGTTGAGAGGCATCATAAGAAGTAGATAAAAATTCCACCTATATGGAAGGTGACAAAGATTGAATGATAACCATTTTGGCAGAAGCATCGTAAACTCCTTGATAAACATGATCCAATAACCGAGGAGAAGCAACAACAACCCAAAGACAAGACGCCTCCAAAGTTAATTGAGTCCAGTATGACCAAATCTGATAGTTGGTAGAAGTAAGGGGAGGGTTCCAGAAGCCATCACCACCAAGAATCCAAACCGCCTCAAGAAAGACTAGGTGGGAGATCCGGGCACTGGAGAAGAAAGTGTAGGAGTAGCAGGAGAGAAATCTCTTGAAGCCATGTCTTATGACAAGAAACCTTCTCTTAAGAAAGGGGCTGAATTAAAAAAAATCAGCAAATCCTCCTCTCAAGCTGTGCACAGCAAGAAGAAAGGGAGGGAGGGTGGGAAACTGAAAGGAGAGGAAGAAGGAAGATCTCTCCAAGCTGTAGATTCTTGTCCTCAGCACCTAGAAGAGGGCTTCAGCAATCCAATCAGCAATCTTTGCTGAAAATTCAGAAATACAACAGTCCCAAGCATCAAATGAAGAAAACGCAGCAATCTCGAGGAAGCCTCTGCTCCTGGAAGAAAACGCAGCACCTTCCACGTTGAAATCTGCCGAAAACGCAGCAAATTGTCAAAGCCTCTGCTCCAAAACAGAAAACGCAGCTCTCTTTTGTTCATAGGTCAGCGTTTTGCTCTGATACCATGAAAGAAAGTGAAAGCAATTGAAAACACAGGTGTAGGCCGAGGTACAAGACCTGTAAATGCTGAAAACTGAGTGCGAGGGAAGCGCGTAGGTACTGTACAATGATAAGAAGCAGAAGCAGTTGCTAATGATCTCAAGTGGATGCAAAATAATGAGATGGAATGAGGGGAAAGGGGGACAACCCTTATATACCCCTCAAGAGAGCTGGTCGGCCAGCTGACATCATCATAATAGCATAAAAATGCTATAAAAAACTTGGAAAAATGCCTAAATAAATATGCATATACAGGGCCTACCATCTAGAGATGATATATTGCAACACTTATAACCTATCCGCCCAATCTTTAATGAAGTGTGGATGACCAAGCTCACTTATAAGGTGTCTTGCCGTACTTTAGTGAAGAGTGGACTTGCAAAGCAACACTGTAACATGCGGAAGCTCTGGGAGACTTCTTTCAGCCCTAAACACTCCTGGAAACAGGCTGATGCAAAATGCAGATATGGAGAGAGAGTAGAGAGAGAGAGAGAGATGTGCTGGAAATTCAGTATATTAATATGGTACAAAAATGTGCCTCCACTACAGCCATAGGTTGCCTTAAACAAAAGGTGGTAAACACCCAAAATCTTGTCCTACTCTAGGACCCTAAGGACCCAATCCCTAGAGGATTGAATGTCTACAATGATGAGCACACTGCCCCTTTTATAAGCATGTTGGACAACTGCAACGCTGGCCGACTGCTGTCGGACCGGCCGACTGGGCATGAACTCCAACAAAATCATCTGGTCGGGCTGCGCCTCTCCATGGATTGAAGCACCTGCTGTAGCCGACCCCTTCTGGTACAGCCGACTCCTTTTTCCTTGCAGCCGATTGAGCCCCCTAAGTCCTCCAAGTTCTCCAAGTCTTGCAAATGTCCACTTCTATATCTGGTGCTCCCAATCCTAGCTCTATCTGGTTCATACTTTTTATCTGGCTACCTCTTGTGGACCAGCACCTGAGAACGTACATGGCATCTTTCATGCACATGACATCTGTTAGAATACGCAGCGGAGATGATGACCAGATTTGGGAACACGAGCAAAAAAACGCAGGTAGAAAAATAGCACGAGAGAGATAGATGTAGGCGTGTAACTCTGCTATGATATACACAAGAAGATCCCGAATATGATACAAGTGTGGTATGGGGGCTGGGGGCCTATTTATATGCCCCCACATCAGCAGTCGGCTTGCTGTAGGCAGACGATTGGCCCTGAGAACTCCACGACCAGCACACATCTCTAGTCGGCTAGATCATCAGTAGTCGGCAACCTCCTAGATGCAGTCGTGGACCAGTTCAGCAGTTGGCCAGCACATGGGCTGGTAGCCCATTTGTCATAGGTACTTTGGCAGCTCTTCGTATTTGCTCAATTCTAGATGTAATGACGTGTTTCCATCGGAGCCGGGCCAAAAATAGCAACTATCCTAAATTTCAGGAGTGTGGTCCTTTGTATTCCAAGATAATCTACCATTCCCAAAGCTTGTACTTTCTTAATATTTAGACGTCCTGGAGTCCACTAGACTCCTTTCATGTCTAGGCTGGTGACATGACGCCTTTAAGTAGATCAGCAAGAGCTGTCGAGACGTCATAAATTTTGTTGATTTGGGTGGAATATGCTTGGCAAATACCCACAAACAACCGAATGCCATACGCCGTTTCTGAAATCTCCCAATTAAGGATTCCCCTAAGAGTTTATGATGGCATTCTTGGCATGGATTAGCTCATTAAGAATTAAGATATTATCCAACCTTTGCCATAAAGGCAACCATATCCTTCCTCGATATTCAAGGGAATAAGTCCAAGGTATTGGAACCTGTGGGTCTCCTTCAGTATAGCTATAGTGAAAGCCTCCACGTTACTAAAGCGACTCAGAAAAGGCCTCCAATTTAATCATTGAACTGAACCTAGTAAACAAGGAGATTGATACCAAAAGGAGGTGGATGTAAGAGGATACAATGTGTGTATAGAAGAGAACACTCACAAGAAATATAATCTTTCACTATACAAAACTTTAAAACTCAAATTGTATGATAACAAAGATAGAGAAGAATACTATATTATTGAAGTGATACAATAGATGACAAAGCCCCACACTCACGTGCTCTTGTAGGGAACATTGATGGTTGATTTGGAACTTCTAGTGAAAGCCTCCAAGTTTCTAAAGGGACTCAAAAAAGGCGGGTAATTTATGTCATTGACGCCACCTGTCGGGTCTAATCGGATGTCTTCGGCACTGATTATATACTCGAGGTAGAGAACCTTGTATGAATAAAATTCCAACTTCTTCTCATTGACGTAAAGCTTATTGCTTTCCAACAATTTCATGATTTTTTCCAAGTCAATATCGTACTGCCCTTTTGTAGCTGAGAAAATTAGTATGTCATCCAAAAAAATGAAGACACGTTCCTATCAAGTCCCTGAAAACCCGCATCATCATGCGGTTAAATGTGGCTAGGGTGTTTGGTAAACCAAAAGAGATGACCATGAACTCGTAGTGTGCTCGCTTAGTTTGGATTGCGGTTTTGGGGATGTCCCCGTCCCCAGCTCGTACCTGGTGGTACCCACTTTTGAGGTCAATTTTGGAAAACACCTTTGCTCCATTCAGTCTTTTTAAGATGTAATCAATTTGAGGCACATGGAATTTGCTCTTTATTGTTAGCTTATCGAGCGCTTGATAATCTATGCAAAGCGGAAGGATCCATCCTTCTTTTTCACGAAAAGGATCGGGGCTGCGAATGTATATTCACTAGAACGTATGAAACCAGATTGCTTTAGTTTGTGGAGTTGACGATCCAATTCCGTCTCCATGGCCTTGCTCAAACGGTATGGAAACTTACTGGGGGGTTTGGAACTTGGAAGGAGCTCAATTTTATGGTCCTCAAGTCTAGATGAGGAAAGTTTGGGTGCCAAGTTGTCCCAAAGAAAGATCTTCTGGAACTGGTCATGTAGGGCCTTATACTTTTTCGAAGCACTCGTCACTGTCTGGGTGGTCTGAATATAGATCACCACACAGTGTGCGTCTTTTCGGATCTCTCGTTTAGCTTGTATATGGCTAATGATTGGAAAGTTAGGTATCCCTGGTTCACATTTAATGCTCACGGTGGCCTTGACACATTTCGAGTAATCCGGAACGTGTGCTGGTCCCAATCAACGTCTGGGGTGAACTTTTGAAACTACAGGATCCCTAAGATTATGTCTGCACCTACAAGAGGGGCAACAATGAAATCATGCACAAATTCTGTGACCTGAATGGCTATTTTTACACGGCGTGCTTCAAACTTGATGCTTGTTGTCATGCCCTTGCTAAATCCCTCCACTTTCTTATTTACCGAGGTCAATAAAAAACGGGCTCATCGGGCGGCATGCTCCGTGACCATGTTCTCTTCTTGACCACGTTCTCTGTATTGTCGTTGTCAAACAAGAAAACGTCTCTCTGGCCACCTATGTAGCCAAATGTCTTGAGCAATTCGTTAAGGCGAGGTCAGTTGTTCAAGTTCTTAGAGCTAGAGGCTCTCGGGGTAGACCCTGTCTGGGTCTGGTTTTGGCCCTTGCCAGAGGGAGTGGCTGCCTCGGCTACTCTAGGGTGGGAGGTCTTTGGTTTTCCATCGTCGTATTTCATCTCGGCACTTTGGGCAAGCGAAAGTGCCCGATCAAAATTCTCTGGTTCAAACATGTGCACATCACATTGGATTTTTGTGTCCAAACCATAGAGGAATTGACCTTGTTTGTTCGCATTTGATTTTTGCAACTATAAAGCTAGGTGAGTGACTTTATTTGCAAATTGGAGGACATGTAGCACGTTTTGGTGTAATCCCCTATGCTTGTCCTTGAGTCGCTCAAGATAATGAGGTGGTAGAAACTACTACTTGAGGTCAGTGACAAATTGGTCCCACTCGTAGGCAGCAACTCCATAATTTGAATTGACCTCGTCCCTAGCAGCAAAGAGGGATTCCATTTCTCCCCGGAGTTCCCCTATCATTAGGGCAGCCTTTGGCATTGCCTATTGTTGCATCTGGGTCTCTTGCATCACCTCCTCCTGGTGGTTCACCTTTGCTGCCAATTCTTCAATCTTGTTATTCTTGCCTTGTTTCTCCTTGCGGAGGCCTTCCAACTGTTTTTCATGTTGGTTCAGGAGTCAGGACCGTGTCTAGACCTCCTTCTGCTTGCGCCTTCTTGGTGTTGTCCTCCATAGTCTTGATGTATGCCTCCAGCTCCTGTAGGTTCATTTTGGCTATTTTCCCCTAGTTGCTGCGTTGGGGGCCTGAGCAAGGGTGGGTGGGATAAGCACAGCTAGGCACGTGCGGCAGCACAAAGGGCGAAGTTGCACATAGCACAAATGGCGAACAACAGCAAGGCAGAGGGCATGCATGCAACGCAGCATAGAGGGCGAAGGCGGCGCAGCTGGGCACATGTGACAACACAAAGGGCAGCGCAATGGGCAGGCACAATAAAGACACGGTACACCCACTTGGGTTTCAAATACCTCTGAAGGCCCCCCACCAAGGATGGTATATTTGCTTTATTGAATGTTGAGAAAAACGATTGAAATCTGTAGCCCTAACCTGGCTAGCAGCTAGGCACGTGCGGCAGCACAAAGGGCGAAGTGGCATGGACAGCACAGATGGCGAACAACAGCGAGGCAGAGGGCGTGCGTGCAGCGTGCACAGCACAGAAGGCACAATAAAGACACAGTACACGTCCCAACTACCCCCTGAAGGGCCCCTTCCAAGGATGGTATATTTGCTTTATTGAATGATGAGAAAAACAATTGAACTCTGTAGGCACAACCTGTCTGTAAATCTGCAGCCTGAGATGCCAGACTCTTGACCTTCAAGTTCACCTTTGCTTGGGAATTCCCTTGGCTGTCCTGGCCCTTGAATACCCCCTGAAGGGCCCCTTCCAAGGATGGTATATTTGCTTTATTGAATGATGAGAAAAACGATTGAACTCTGTAGGCACAACCTGTCTGTAAATCTGCAGCCTGAGATGCCAGACTCTTGACCTTCAAGTTCACCTTTGCTTGGGAATTCCCTTGGCTGTCCTGGCCCTTGAATACCTTCAGCACTTTGTGAATATGAGATGCCTCAACCCTTTACCAAGCATATGCTTATATAATTTTTTAAAGATGCTGGTCGGTGGGCTTTAGCAGCTGTCGGCCTGTATATTTATTCTCCACGACTTGTTTAATCAGCATTTAATATGCGCTTTATTCAATATTCTGGCCGCCTTACATCTGCTGCTAGCCGCCTTACTGCCTGGCTGCCTAGGGATTGGCCGCCTACTGTGCTGGCTGCTCAGGGGCTGGCCGACTGGCTGTGCAGCCTCTTCCGAGGGCTGGTCGACTGGGCTACCGCCCCTTGGCTGGCTGCCATGCTGGCCAAGCTTGGTAGGAGCTTGCCGACAGGCTGCCCATGCCCTCCTAGGGCTGGCCAACAAGGCCTATGCCCTATAAGGGCTGGCCATATATGCTATGGGCTTCTTGTGGGCTAATGTCATGGCCCATGGGCTGCCCTAGGTAGCCCAAGTGTTCGGTACAACCCTACACTCAATGCAACTACATGCTTTCCTCAGGTGCTCTTGGCTACAAGCCTAATGCCTGGAATACCTGTCATCCTTCCAGAGGTGCTTTTGGCTACAAACCTAATGCCTGGAACACCTGTCATCATTCTAGAGGGGACTCACAGTATGGACTGGCACTGCTTCATGTGCGGGACTTGCACACCTGACCAAGACCATGTATGGGACTTGTACACTTGACCTTGGATGGGTCATGGAACTCTGGTTGACTCGTCCTGGATTGGGCCTCACAAGGGACTAGTTTCCACTTCAGGTGCTGCACCTTCTGTATAGATATGTTCACATGGCATCCAAGTGCAGGATGCACTTGACATCAGTGTACCATGTAGCAGGCAGCTTGGTACCACAGCTATAGAACCTGCTCCGCTCATTTTTCAGCACTCACCTTGTCAGCATATTTATCGAGTCAAAAATTGTCAGCAACAGCCATATGTAGAGGATGTAAATTTCCACTATAGTAAGCATATAGAGGTGGATTTCTGTGAATCCCTTCAATTATGACCTGGGTTCTGCATGCTCATGGTATTTGCAATTGAATTTATCCCCTCATTGACTGTTGTAGCTGATGAGCAGTCCAAGCAGTTACAGCTTGTTCGTATAGCAGATGATGGGACCATCTGTACAGCTAGCTTTCTCTGTATAACAGTTGGTGCACCTGCAAATCATAGAGTGTCAGCTTGGTGACCATACAGTTGATGATCTGACAATCCATACAGTCAGTACATGTGGTGGATGGTGTAGCTGCTGCTCAAAAATGGCAAATATCAAATATATTTTTCATGTTGGGACCATAAAATGGCACCAAGGCGTCGTTGATTCAATGCATCGTGTGCAAGTTTTGAGTCATGTCTATAACAGTAACTCTTAAGGGAGTCCTTACGTTCCTTGATTAGATTCTCATGGTGAGATGACATGCCAAAAGCTACTAGTGATGTTCAAGTTTTAGTATTTACAAGCACATGCTCCTTGAACATGACATTTGCTATATGGTTTTATGGTGGATTAATCATATACATATATAATGATTGCAAAATAATTGTTTGCATCAAGGAACCGGCAAGTCGTATGAGATATTATAGCCAAAGTCCATTCTTGCTTGATTCCGATGAGTATAGCAGCTAAGTCCATGTGCATTGCCTGTATCTCAAAAAGGCAAATGCAAAAGAAGGAAACAGCAGTATAAAAAAGGAACAGCTTTTATTGTTTATAAACAAGTCCCTAATGTTGTATATAGTGTATTGGCATAGTATGCATTACTTGTTTTTGATTGTTCAAGTGAATAATTTGATCTATAGTGGAGCATGGTGTGTTACTATTAGCGCAGGGCTTCTTAGAGAGATTGTAACATGAGCGCCTTACAATCTTCACATTGTCAAGTCAACAGATTAGGTGGATCATCTTGGACTACATACATATCCTTTTAAGGAATCTAAAAACATGAAGTGCCTGATCGGGATTGGCACAGCTTGTTGATACAATTGGAATTACTACTAATGCTATGAGGAATCACAGATTTCACTTCTTCCAAGACCAGCACACCTTATCATGGTTCTCAAGCATAGGCAAGGGTTGCCAAAATCATATGATTTGTATGTGCGTGTGTGTGATGGGACATTTCTTCTTAGAAATAGATCCTTTGCTTCCACAATATTATGAGCATCCATTTTTCCTCATGGAAAGCTCCTTTATTGGAGATTGAAAATATGAGCATCGATTAAAAATGTTAGAAAATGCATAAGTACATCTCTAACAAAGGTTTTTGTGGCGGTTCACCTTGCTTTATTTCTTATCCTTCACAAAAAAGGAAGGTTGACATACTGCCTTTACTTTGCAGACTGGCTATACTTCACCTACACAGACAGCTTTGACAGACTCCTTGGAACTAACCACCACACAGGTGCCGCTTTTGACATTCTCTATACATGAAGTTTTCTCATGGTAAGTAGGAAGCGTGAGTCCCCAAAAAAAAACAAAGATATTCTTCAGGAAGTTCATTGGATTAACTTTTATTGTTTGTGATCTGTAAAATTGTTGCTATCTATGCTTCGCTTTCAGATTACTGATCTTTTATTCTCTCTGTGTTTTTTGTTGATAGTTCTCACTCTTTGGTTCTCTCTCAAATATTGGAGCTATGGTAGGAGCATTACTCAGTGGCCAACTTGCGGAGTACTTGGGTAGGAAAGGGGTAAGCACTTGATGTTAGGGAATGGTCATCTGTGTCAAGTTTGGAAGTTTGGTGAGGTATGAACTAGTAACAATTTCCGGGCATAGAATTTTCTTGAGCTTTGTGTGTGTGTGTGTGCACGTGCGTGTGTGGACTTGTGGATCTGGGAAGAAAAGTTTGGCAGCTAATGTATGCTACTTCCTGCAGTCTTTGGTGTGTGCTGCAATCCCAAATATAGCTGGCTGGTTGGTGATTGCTCTTGCAGAGGTAAACTTTTGATATTTGCTACTTCCTCACTATTTCAATATAAGGGATACTGTATTATGACTTGATCAAACATTGAGCTTAACCGTGTGCACGCATTTTTGACATGGTAATTACCCATTTCAGGGTGCCCCGAGTCTATACGTTGGACGATTGCTGGTTGGTTTTGGAGTTGGTGTGATTTCCTTCACGGTTAGTACGATCAAGCCTCTAGTGTTATTTGTTGTGGGTGGGGTTTGGAGTAATATTCACAAGAACTGTTTTGAGTTTTTTTTTTCATTTCATGGTTTTTGAGGTTTGGTTTCAATATGTTTTATCTCTCTGGGAAAATTGTGATATTTTGTAAACATAATATTTTCTAAAAGTAATAAAAAGTTCACATGTAACTTATTAGAGCCTCTTCAAGCAACATTGAGTCTTGAAAATTGAAAAGAAGAGATCAAAATTGGGCAAAACAAGTTCTGCTGGGAGGTTTTTTTTGGGGGCATATTTTGAAACATTTAGGGGTTCCAAAGCTAGAAACAGTTTTTCGTTTTTTTTTTTTTGGTTTGGAGTTGAAAGTTTTTCTTTAGGAATGATCGTGTTTGAAAAATTTTTCTTTGTAGGTACCTGTTTACATTGCAGAAATTGCTCCAAAGCATCTTAGAGGATTGCTTGGAACTGTAAACCAGGTTTGTTGGCCAATATGAATGTTATTTTGGTGGAGAGTAGTATCATACCAAGGTGATTTTGTTGCAGTTTTATAAGCTTGGTCATGGCTGTAATGATCTCTGCTTTCTTGAAGTTTTCTGTCACAGTGGGCATTCTCCTTGCGTACTTGTTGGGAATTGTGGTACCATGGAGAATCCTTGCCATGATTGGTGAGCAATGTCGTCACTTCAATTAGATATGGTACTTTAAATGGATGAATTTCGGTTTTTTTTTTAAATCATTAGAGCTTGTAAGTCACAAAAAATTTGCTCAATTCTTTTTGATAAAGAATTGATAATTAAGATGCAATTGATAATGTAACAAACTTGATATATATATATATGTGTGTGTGTGTGTGGAGAAATGAAATGATATATTAACGTCCTCAAAAGGCCAAAATGACCTATGAGACCAAAAAGGTTACAACAATTGGTGGATCTGATACAATGTCTGTGTAAGAAAAGCTAAAACAACTAAACAACTAACTAAAATTGAAACAACAACTATGAGGAAAAGTAAGGTACTAGGAGCTCCTGATGGATAACATCTGGGAAGGAAAAACAAAGGTAAGCATCATAGACATCACTATCCAAAGATGTCTCTTATCGGTCGATCGCGGATATCCTCAATGTCCTCCATGGTGAGTACTCTGATTGGACGTCTCCCATGCCGTGCTAGTATGGTCCTGATCCTCTGTTGTAGTCTCCGCCGGTGTTGGGATGGGCCTTTCATCTTGGGGCGCCTGGACCGCCCCAGCTCTATAGCCCGATCAATCAGTGTACCTCTGGTGCGGCTATACTCTGGGGCTAGCTGCAATGCCTGCTGGCCTGACTGCTCAATCTTTGGTCGAAAGAAGTCTGTAATCTGCCTCTGTAGGTGTCTCTATCTCATGACTCTAGAAAGTGGTCCGAAACCCTCTCTAAACAGGCAGTGAAAACGGCCTTGTATCTCATAATATACTGGACAGTGACATATGTAATGTAACTTTCTCTCTGGCTCCATCTGGCACAGCTGACAAATCCTCGCCTCAGCTGGTACTCCTCTGAATCTGCCAATCTCAATCTCTAGCTGGTGTGAGGATGTGCGCATCTGACCAATAGCACACCGTACCCCATGAGAAAGATGAGTATCCATGTAGCTGGGTCTAATCACAAACCCATCCTGCGTGAGCTGGAGAAGATGATCTCTATAGAAAGCCATCTTCATACCAAGCTCGTGTGTTGGCTGTATCCATGTCCTCGTAGTGTCCAGCTGAATCAAATCTTGCCTGATAAGTCTGGTAATCTCTGCCTGTGTGAGAGAGAGAGGGAGGGTGCATCCAGGGAATTCTGAAATGGAGGTAGCCTGTCCATACTAAAGCCATGCAGCTGGAACCAAGCTGTCATCTGTGCATACCAACATGATCCGTCTCCCGGTGATGCCAACTGTCGTGAAGACTCCAGGGCTAAGCGAGCATATCTGTCTCTAGGAAGAGCCCAAGTGCTATGTATAAAGGAGGCTGATGGAGTGAGTGCCTCTACACCAATGGGGGGGGGGGGCAGCCATCTCTGCACGGATAATATCATGTGGTACGGAGGCCTTGGCCCTAATCATCCGGGAAATCATAGAAACCAAGGGCCTCTCCATACGTCTCCATCCATCAGTGCTACCAGCTCGCCTGTGGTGATCCACTTGAGGGTCCCTATATCTCCACTCCATACAGCATGGCTGAAGTGACCAAAGTGTCAACAAAGAGCCAGAGCTTTGTTCGAGGTTCTTGAAACTGAACCTGCGAACACATCCTCTCTAGTCTCCCCAATGCTGCATAAGCTCTGGTCAATCTGGTCTCCGTTGCTCTCCTCAAGGAAAATAGTGGGCCACTAAAAACCACACCAAGGTAAGTATATGCATCTGTATACTCCACTGTCTCCAGACCATATGTAAAGGTGGGTACTGACCTCCTAACCCACTGTGCTGTGGTGTTAAACACCATCACCTTGGTTTTACCAAGGTTAACAGTCAATCCACTGTCCTGTGCAAATGTGTGCAATGCATCTAAATGACGCTGCATCCCCTCTGGAGAATCTGAGATCAGCACGATGTCATCAGCATACAATAACAACGGAATCCATGTCCTTGCTAGGTGTGCTCCTCTGTCACCCTCCCGCTCTACATAGTCCGAAACCTCATCCACATACATCCCAAATAAGGTGGGAGAAAGGGGGCAGCCCTGTTTCACCCCAATAGTGGAGTGAAGCATCTCAGATATACCCTGAGTAGTACGTACCTGCCCCACAACTGTCCTGTATAAAGCCATGATTCCCCAAATCATTTTGTGGGCATTCCCATCTCTTGTAGTCTTTGCCGCAGTTTGGCTCTCAGTATTGTGTCAAAAGCTTTGCGGAAATCCACCAAGCAACAATAAATCCTCCTGCCATATAATGTGCCCTCCTCAATAATAGCTCTGAGTGTCAAGATATGGTCAAGAGTGGAGAAACCTCTCTTGAACCCTGCCTGCCCTGATGCACGTATGTCCTCTTTCTCTGCCCATCTACTCAACTCCTGCTCAAGAATAGATGCATATAATCTAGCCAATGTGTGACCAGTCATGATGGTACGATAATTTTCAGGAAGCATGGGATCCCCTGACTTGAAGATAGGCACAATCGTGGACATATTCCAAGTCTCAGGAAAACCCTCACACGTGGCTCGGTTAAACATCATAGCAATAAGCTCTGCAAGCATATCTCTGGCATGAATAAAGTGCTCTGCTACCAAACCATCATGATCATATGCTCTCCCAGTCCTCATCCTGTCAATAGCTTTCCTTACCATCTCAGCAGTAAAGAAAGCACACGTCTCTGGGCATGGCTCCGATGGGTCTGGCAAGGGCGGCTGTCCTGGTGCTGTGTACAGGGATGCTGCATACTCATCCCAAATCTCTGTGGAGGTAATGACTGGTGATGGTGAATGCTCATGGAATAGTATCCATGCCTCGCCTGCATAGTTTCCACGAGTTTCGGAAACGGGGGTGCGGAGCACGGCGGGAAACGGAGTTTCGGAGTTTCGGCCTTCGGGAAGAAACGGGGAAACGGAATTTCGGTTTTAGGGTTTAATACATACATATATAATTAATAAAAACATTACAAAAGCTTGAAAAATACATCTTTGCTCAAGTTCAATGTCAAAGACTCAAATGATAGATCAAAATTCAGAAATGACAATTGTAGGCTCAAGGCTCAAGTCTCAAAAGAGTCAATACAAAACAAGATCCATCATCCATCATCCATCATCCATAATCCCTATGTATAGACTATAGTAAATACAAAACATGATCAAAAAATATCCATGTGGCTGGCAGGCTGGCAGCAGCTGTTGGCATGACAAAATCCTAGAGCTAAGTGCTCCAAAAATCACTCATCAAGATCATCCATGGAGGAGTCATCCTCCGACTCATGAGAGTCAGGCTCAGATGAAGAAATGGTAGGATCGTGGTCCTCTGCCTCTGCTGAAGTGGAAGCGATGGATCCCCCCCTCTGCCTCTGAGAATGGGTGGTGCAGCAGGTGTTGTGGCTCGGCACTGTCAGCTCCTCATAAAGCAAGGTGTACATATCACGCTCATTCCGTGGGATCTCTGGGATGAACCTCTCCCTCCCGATGTCGATCTTATCCACATTCACCTGCGAAGGCTCCGGATGTTGGGCATTCCTCTCAAGGAGCTGGAGGTTGCAATGACAAAACACCAACCGCTCTAGCTGAGCGGTACTCAGCCTATTCCTCTTCTTTGTATGGAAGAGGGCCCAAGTGCTCCAATTCCTCTCACATGGACCCGAATTGCAATCCTGTGAGAGCACTCGAATGGCGATGCGTTTCTGTTATTGAAATGCACATACAATTAGAAATTAGAACTAAGTGGAAACAAGAAAGATGCACATTGTACAATGTACTATGTAAACTGTAGTTAAGGGTAGTGAATTACCAGCGTGGGAGCACAATTTCCATACTTCTCCCACCATGAGACAGGCTGTAGCTGAGTCTCTCGAAGCTTTGCAGTCTCTCTACCAAAGCTCCCTGTCTGGTTGCGAAAGGCCAAGAGATCATCCTCTATACATTTCAGCATGTGCACATTACCAGATGTCAAGTTCCTCATGTATGTCATGAAGCCTTCTTCTAGCTCCTCGTTCTCGTATTGCTCCTCATCTCGCCACAAAGGATGCAATACATGTGCTACTGCATGAATCGGCCTGTGAAACCAATCCCATCGCCGATTCCACACAGCCTTGATTTCATCAACCCTTTAGAGATCAAACCATAAGATAAAAAAGGACAAAAAACAAGAGTCAAGAGTCGAGACCAATGTAAAGACTCAAGAGTAAAATAAAGATAAGAAGTAAAGCAAGGGTAGCCATGACTGAGGAGACTTACTGCTCTGCTCTCAAGTAGTCTTGCTTGTTGAGAGCCTCCCCAATCTTGTCCATGTACTCGTATAAAAGGCCTAGAGTACTGCCCTCCATGTCTGTAATGCGTAACACTGTGTAGATGGGGTTGAGAGTTTTGATCAACCCCTCAACCTCTACCCACCACTCCTCTCTCATGACATCACGCACAAAAGCTCTTGCCTTGGGGCTCTCTCTCTCATCCCACTCTAGCCATTCATTTGAGTAGACAGTGCGTACCAACTCTCTGCGGACTCGCAGGAGTCTCTCAAGCACAATGAACATGTATGCAAATCTGGTGGCTGCAGGCTACAATAGCTCAAGAGTGCTGTAGGCCCGATACATGCTCAAGACTTTTGGCCTCTTCTTCACAAACTTCACCATGCTTCGTGCGGTGCAAAAGATGGCTTCAACCCATTGTATTTGACCTATGTCCTCAATCAATAAGTCGAGGCTATGTGATGCACAAGGGGTCCACACAATGGCTGGAAATTCATCCTCTAGCATAGAGCCCACAGACTTACAATTACTTCCATTATCTGTCACCACCTGCACAACATTCTCAGGCCCAACTTGCACTATAGCCTCCCTTATATGTGTCCAAATAAATGCACCTGTAACTGTGAGACCTGGGAGGGAGGCATCAATGGCTTTCAAAAACATAGTGCCTTTGCAGCATGACACCAAAACATTGTATACATTTCTCCTGCGTACATCTGACCACCCATCACACAATACAGTGCAGCCATACTTTTTCCATGTTTCCTTCAAGGGCTCTAGCTGCACTTCTATGCATGATTTTTCCCGCTTTAGCTCTCGTGTCCGCAGAGCCTCAGATGTAGGGCCATCCCACTCGCATCCAATGCGGCTGATGGCCCTCATGGTCTTCCTCCATTGATTTGTCTTGGCCACATGAAAGGGAATGGCACACCGTATGAACATCCGGGTGAGCTCCCTAGTTGCCTCTGCAATTGCTTGCTTTTGAAATCCTGCTTGGATGCTAGCCCTTTGTACAGTATTTATTGGAGGGGTGTCTTGTGAATGTGATACATCACCTGGCAAAGGAGTCCTCCTTGCATGCACACCCGACACTGAGGTAGAGGAGAAATCTGATCCTGTGTCTCTGCCTCTGGCCCTCTTTGCTGCTACTGCTTGACTTGAACCAGCTTCATGCTCTTGACCACCCATTGCTGTAGATACTTCCTCTTCGGGAATGGCCAAACGCGTTCGCCTCCACATTTCAAGGCTTTTCCGAACATCTAGAGGAACAGAGGGGCATGGCCCTACATCTTTGTTTGGAACATGAGCAAGATGGTCCTTCACACGGGTGACACTCCCCGTTTTGACCAACCCACAATATTTACATCTCCATTTCCTGGAGCCACCAGATCCTGCATAACCCCCCATTTGCTCCACATGCTGCCAAAAAGGATCCGGAGTCCGAGCCATGTTACTTAACTTACTTGTGCGGTTCGAGGTCGGAAGACTCGGAGAGATTCGAGAAGTGGAGGCTGTTTTTCTAGTCCTGCAGGCTGCGAGCAAGGTGCGACTCCTTCTTGCTTGGTAGAGCTTAGATGGCAAAGGTGGAGGCCCCAAGTAGAGAGGTAGAGGGCGTGGTAGAGGGCTGATGTGGAGGTAGAGGAGTAGAGGGCAAGGTAGATGGGTAGAGCAGCTCCAAACAGGCGGCGGAAACAAGGCGCAAAATGCCGGCGAAAGAGAGCACGCGGGCTTCTTAACCCTGGAAAAAATAACACCTTGGAAACGCCGTTTCCGTTTCTGGAAACGTTTCTGAAACGTTTCCACGTTTCGGTGGGCCAGAAACGGTGTTTCTGGAAACTATGCTCGCTTGAGTCCTGACTTATAAATTACTGATACAAATCCCTCTCTAACTGAGCAAGATAAGCCCTCTTCTTCCGTCGCACTAGGCGCTGGAAGGTAATCCGTGACTGTCTGTGAGTGGTAACACCCATGAGCACCTCTCTCTGTAATCTGATCCTTATCTCTCTGCACTCCTCATCATACCAGCTGTTCTGGGGCATGTTCCCAGATCGTCTCCGTGTAGGCTAACTATGGGGATATGCCTCTGATTCTGCAGCATGAAGCGTCTCTATCAATATCTGAGTGAGCTCATCTAATGGCCGCCCGGGCTCCTCGGCACATAAGTGTGTGTATATCTCATCCGTGTACACGGTGTTAGTCTCGCTCGTAAAGGTATAACGAGTGTGTGTGGAGACATGTCCCAATGGAGCGGTGCTGAACTGAAATGTGAGAGTGAAGGACAAGATAGCATGATCCACTGCTACTCCAACCGGCCTAGTGCCTACCATAGAATCCTAAAAAGAGGGAATGAGATTGGGCTGAGCCATAACATAGTCCACTGTACTAGCACCATGCCGATGTGGAAAGCTAGTGAAACCGCCCGCTGTCGGGAATCTCTGTAGACCATTCAGGATGGCCAATCCATGTGCAGTCCCCATGTCTATCAAATACGGCCCATACATTGTATGTTCCTCATCCTGTGAGAGTCTAGATAGGCCCATATCCCTAACATCAAGCTCCCTAAATATCTCCTCTGAGGTATCATAAAATACTGTCTGGTTATGGGCGGTCCTGGCATTGAAGTCCCCTAGGAGAATGATGTCACCATCCTTGGAGAACTCACAAATGTCATCATCCAAAATAGAAAAGGGAGACTGCCCGCTAGGTGATGCATACACTGATGTACTAGGAGCAAAATAGCATATAGCAATGTAGAGATATCTGCCCGTCTCTGCCCTCAGTCTAACCCACATGTACCTAGCGTGCTCATCTCTGCGGACTATATGTATCAGTGGCTGCAGCTTCTCTTTAAACAATACTGCCACTCCTCCTGAGCCCCGTCATCTATGCTCTGAACGAGTCTCGTGTCTACAAGCCGTCTCCCATGAGTATCCACTAACATGTGGCATGGACTGTCCAGGAGCTTGATTCGTCTCACAGTAGAAGATGATGTCCCTCCCAGTGAAACTATCCTCAAAAGCCCCTACATCAAGGCGTAGAGATCCATTACAATTCCAAGTAGCAACTTTGAGTGTAGTCCCATAGGTCTCGCGCCGTCATGAAGAGCGCCTCTCCATAATCACCACTCTACCATCTCTATAGAAGGCCACTTTCCCCTTCTCTCGAGCTGCCCTTATCTCGAGCATAACTTTTTTCATGTGGGCAAGTTGCGAGAGTGTGAGGTCATCTCCAAGAAGTATTCCCGTCTTCTTGAGTGTAGGACGTCTCTTCAAGAAGTTCTTCTTCGCTTCCATGGAGGGGAAACGAATGATAAGTGCTCTCTCCTTAGAAGACTCGCCACTACCTTCTCTCTTCTTTCCCACTCTCCATGCCTTTGTGTGCGTGGCTTCAATGTCCATCATAGAGAAGAGCTCCTTGGTTTCCCGTTCCGCATCATCACGGTCTTTTAGACCGGACACTCGTACATGTAAGGCCCGGGTCTTTCTCCTTTTCTCCTGTTCAAGGGTCATGTTAATGATGGTGGGAGTGGGGATGGGTGGCGATTCTTTACCTTTCCCTTTCTTGGCGACCTCGATCCATTTCTCCGCCTCGTCCATCTTCTTTTGTGTCTCTGTGATCACCTCCACCCATGAAGATGTCTTCTCTTTATGTTGCTCCTCCTCCTCACGAATGATCCTCCTTTGTTCCTTGATGGTATTCAGCTCTTCAATAAAGGAGGGCTGAATTTTTCCATCCTCAAGCTTGCCTTGTGAAGTGGCTTCCAACTCCTTTTTGAGGGTTGAGATTTCAGCCACTTGACTTTTAGCATGCAATTTGGCCTCCACTAGTTCCTCCTTTAAGGCTGAAATCTCAGCCCCTCTTGCTTGGATGTTCTCTCTTCGAGCTCTTGGATTTTGTCAAATCCCTTCTCGAGTTTGGAGAGGCGGTTTATGATTGCGGTAACGGAAGAGTCGACCATCTTCTTGTTTTCTTTGATAATTGTGCTGAGCTTGTCCTCCACCTTCACGAGCTCCTCTTTAACTCCGGTCTTGGCCATGACTTTTTGCAGTACTTCCCACAGCCAATGGACTGGAAATTGA
This sequence comes from Cibotium barometz, assembly GCF_041138505.1. Lineage (NCBI taxonomy): Eukaryota > Viridiplantae > Streptophyta > Polypodiopsida > Cyatheales > Cibotiaceae > Cibotium > Cibotium barometz. Next base: position 63,589,829 of record NC_141049.1, read on the forward strand.
TCCATGACACCTGCGCGCAGCGTGAAATAGCAGCAGCAGGGGGAGAGAGAGAGAGAGAGAGAGTTCTATTAACGTCTTCAGAAGGCCAAAATGACCTAGGAGACCAAAAGGTTACATCATATCCATGAGGTACATCATCCTGGGTACAAAATAGTAATAAAGAAAGATAACAAAAATCTAGAACTATAAAATCTGATCTAGGTACATGAGCAGAGAGCTCTCATATCACCCTAATACATCCCTCATGGGCCACTGTGACATGGTGCTCAAGGTGGTAAACCTGAGCCAATGCGTTAAGGTCCTGCGATGATGGGAGATGATATTAAACGTCTACTAAAGACACAATGGGCCTATGAGACCAAAGTGATACAATAATGTCCATGGCATATCTCATCATGGAACGGAAAATAAAATAGAAACATAACAAAACTATGTTAGCAGTCATCTCCTGTCTGTACAGTCAGGGCCATTGTTGTGGGTGTGCCATCCCGGAGCCTTTTCTCATTTTTCCCCATTTTTTCCATATTTCTCCCTTATTTTTCTGGTCGTGGGGGGCTGTATTTTCCTGGCCGACTGGTTTTTTGTGCTGCCCAACTCATCATGGCCGACTGGTTCTTTACCCCAGTTGTGGACATGAGGCAGCATGTTGGCTAATTTAGGACTGGCCAACTGGTGCCATAGGTTGGTATAAATACCCTAGCCCCCACCTCCTACCTTGTATCGTTTTCATGTGTATATAGCAGAGTTCTCACACATCTCTCCTGCACATCTGCGTTGCTCTTTTGCACTCAGTTCTGCATTCAGATTCAGGCTGGTGGTTCTCCTGAGTGTGCTTCTTCTTCAGCGTATCCTCTTTTGCACTCAGTTTTCTGTCTCATATCCACTGCCTATTCCGACATTGTATCATAGCTCCAGGTAGCTTGAAGCTTGGAGATATTATAGAGCTTGCAGGACTGCTGATTTCTTGAAGACCTTGGAGAGCTTGTGGGAGATTTGGAGAGCTTGCGGGACTGCTGGTTGTTGGTGCTGATTGGAGCTTGATCGGGCATACGGGACCTAAAGAAGTGTGGAGAAACAAGTGCAGCCTCTTCTTCATTTTTTTCCCACCCACCCTCCTCTTACAAGACCAAAGTAACCCCCTCGAGATGGCAGACTTGCTTGAGATAGCTGAGAGGCACGTGAAGATCCTTACTCTCCCCACATTCGACAGTTGGACGAGACGAACTACGGCATCTTGAAGGAAACTTGTTGAACACCAGTCGACCAGCCTTGTAGAGAAGCCAAAAGGGGTTGCCTGCTTCAAGGGGGAGAAAGAAAGAAAGATATATTAAGCGTCTACTAAAGACCCAATGGGCCTATGAGACCAAAGTGGTTCAATAATGTCCATGGCATATCTTTAATGGAATGGAAAATAAAATAGAATGAAAACATAAATATAGCTATCTCAATGGGGTGATACAAAGTTGTCCATGGAAACTTGTCATGGAATACTAAGAACATAAAAACATGGGAGCAACATCAGCTCCGAGTAGATGGTATACCACTTTCCAAAATGTCAAGCATGGGGTTGACGAGTATGGCCGAGAGGTCTCCCTCAGCTATGTCACGTGGAAAGGTAGCTCGATGGCGGTGGAGCATGTCCTGGATCTGGAGCTGATGAGGTGATCGTGGCTGACGGGGGGGTCATGGGCGTTAGGCACGCTGGAGTGCAGAGGCTCGGTCCGAGGTAACTCCTCTTGAGCGAGGTAGGTCCAGAGCAGCTCGTGGAGGGTCCACAAGATCCACTATGTCGGTTTCCTCCACCTCCTGGGTCCGGAAGAAATTGGTGATGGTTGGCTGCCGAGGGAGGGGGCGGGGTGGCTGGGGCCTGTGTCTCAAGAAGGTGTCCCTGTGTCTGCGGAGCTCAAGTAGGAAGAGGCCCAGGCAACGCTGGTCCTGGAAGTCAATGATCCTGGAGAGTGGACCGAATCCCTCACGAAATAAACAATGAAACCTCCCGTGGATCTCATAGTATTCTGGGCAGCGGCATATCTAATGCTCCATCGTCTCAACCTCTGTGTGGCATAGTCGGCAGATCCTCTCCTCTTTGGGTGTCTGTACGAGCTTCTCGGCTCTGAAGATGCGCTCAGCTCTACCTGTCTCCACTCTGAGGCGGTGGGAAGAAACCCGTATCTGGCCAATCGCAATCCACATGGCATGGGACATGTGAACACTCAAGTAGCCCGGCTGCTGGATGAATTCATCCTTGGTGAGTGTGAGGAAGTGGTCTCTGTAAAAGTGCATCTTCGTGGGGAGCTCCGGGGCTGTGATCCATGTGCAATGTGTGTAGAGGCTAAGAAGATCTGACCGGATAACCCGGTTGGTATCCTCGTGAGAGGGCGGAAAAAAGAAGAGTCCAAACTGTACTGAAGGGGGGGGTAGGCGGTCCATGTAGAGCCCGTATACTGAGAACCAAGTGGAAACCAGTGCATACCATACTCCAGAGTGCCCCTCAAGTGCTAGCTGTCTAGAGGACGCCAGGGCAAGCCTCGGGTACCTGTGAGGATCCATGTGATTGATGCCATGAAGGTACGTGACTGTCTGGAAGAGTGCCTCCACTGCCATCGGGACTGTAACAAACTCCACGTGGATAATTTGGTGTGGGACTGATGGTTTGCTGCGGATCATACGGGAGAACATCATGACTTGGGGCCTCTCAACTCGTTGCCAATCCTCATCGGATAAATCTGGCCCCTAGAGAGCTGCTCCATACATCAAGGTTGGTGTGACGAGGGTGTCAAAAAGCTAGCCCTTCATCTTGGGCTCCTGGAAATGTGCTTGGAAGCACTGCCGCTCAAGTAAGCTCAAGGCTGCTGCATATCCCCGCGTCACTCTGGCATGTGCTGCGGGAAGCATGGTAAAGCGTGGGCCATTGAAAGTGACACCAAGGCAGACATAGGATGAGACAATCTCCACAGGATCCCCTCTATATGTGAAGCTCAATCTGGGGCGGGAGGTATTGAAGACCATTACCTTGGTTTTTCCAAGGTTAACAGAGAGGTCCCGCTGAGTGCAAAAGTCATGTAAGGCATCCAACTGTCTCTGAAGCCCTGCGGGCTGAGTCTGAGAGGAGGACGATGTCATCTGCATAAAGTAGTATGGGGATCAATATGCTTGCCAGTGTGGGACCAGCCCCGCCTACTCCATCAATGAAGCTCAAGATCTCGTCAATGTAGAGGCCGAAAAGAGTGGGTGATAGAGGGCAGCCCTGTTTCACCCCAATGGTGCTGGAAATCTCCTGTGATGTACCTTCTAGGGCTCTCACTCGTCCGGTGTGACGGACTCATAGACAGCGACGATGCTCCAAACCATGTCAGATGGGACTTCGATCTCTTGTAGACGGTGTAAGAGGCGGGCTGGGGGTACAATATTAAAAGCTTTGCGGAAATCCACAAAGTAGCAGTAAATCCTATGGTGTAGTGCTCTACCCTCCTTGATGATGGCACGGAGGGTGAAGATGTGGTCAAGGGTAGAGTAGCTCCTCCGAAAGCCAGCTTGTCCTGAGGCTCTGCATCCCTGGCTCTTTGCAAATGAACTAAGCTCCGCCTCTAGCATTGATCCATAGAGCTTGGCCAATGTGTGGCCAATAATGATCCTCCTGCAGTTATTAGGATCAAGTGGATCTCTGGCTTTGAGGATGGGGGTGATGGTGTTGGTGGACCAAGAGGGTGGAAATCCTTCACAAAGGTCTGTATTGAACATGTAGGCTAGTAGGGGTGCTAGGGTAGCATGGGCATGCGAGATGTACTCGGCAGTGAGTCCCTCATGATCTTGGGCTCGCCCATTGCGTAGTCTACGAATGGCCTTGAGGACCATGTCCTTTGTGAAGAAGGTGGAGGTGGTGGGGCGGGGGTTTGGTGGTGGGGGTAGGGGTGGTTGATGGGGGATATGATAAGAGGGAGCGTGCATAGGAGTGCCATGTGTTTGGGCAGGTGATAGGTGTGGGAGGGCGATGTTCTCGGAGTTTCCTCCATGCCTCTTTGCAGTTCGGTCCTAAGAAAAGTTGGTATAACTCATCCGCTTTCCGAGCATAGAACTCCCGTTTCTTGCGTCGGGTGAGCCGTTGAGAAATCCATTGCGCTTGGCGCTTCGTGATTTGCCCAATCCGTACCTCATGCTTAAGACGGGAGCGTGTGGCCCGACGTTCATCATCATACCAACAGTTGTGGGGCATGGAACCGCAAGGTGGCTTGGCGGTAGACCACTGCGTGCATATGAAAGAAGCTGTGGCGGATGTGTGGAGTATGGTGGTGAGTTGTGTTGTGAGGGTGGACCCTGTCCATAGTCAACCAGCTCTCCCAAGCCGTTTTGCATGCCCAACTGACACTTGTCTCAAGCCCAGGATGTTCCACCACCAAAAACAGCTGGAAAGGGGAGCACCTAGCTGATTTTGGCCCTCCCCTCCCAGAATAGCAACTCGTGGAGCTTTTTTGGCTTGATTGGCTGCCCACCTTGAGTAATGGCCAAGTTTTTTTTAAAATTGGTCCTTTTGATGTGAACATTTTAAAAATTGTCCTCCCAAACTGAAGTGTATGTGAACACTTTATAATTTGTCCGCCCAAATTAAGTGTATGTGAACACCTGCACACATAAACCTTAGTATAATAAAATATAAGCTGTAAATTGAGTTTGGGGTCACTTACCACCTGCAAAACACATAAGACCACGGCCTTAGTCCCAAACAGGTGTGCACACATGGGTCCACAAGGTTTCCAGCGTCCCCAAAGCCCATGGACAATCACAAGCAGAAATACCAGGCATTGTCCAAGCAGTCAAGACAAGTCATTCATGCATGTCAAAACACATACAAATGCTTCATGCATAATATTCTGGATTCCATCTCCCATGTTATTCATCTTGTACCAAACTCTTCTCGGGCACCGCCCATACAGGTATAAAGAATGCTCACCAAGGTGTCCACCCTTCCATGAGACTTCATCAACATGCTGGGAACTCTCACCAGGGTATCCACCCTTCCATGAAGCCCTGCCACATGTTCTGAGTCATGCCAAGAACTCACATCAAGATATCAATCCTTCCATGGATCCCTTCCACATGTGACCAATCATGCCAGGAGCTCGCATCAGGATCTCAATCCTTCCATGGAGTCCTTCCACAAGTACTAAACCATGCCTGGAACACACACTAGGGTCTATACCTACCCTTCCATGGTGTTCCTCCACATGTGTATAGTGAGAAATATGACATCTCCCCGGCTTCTAATCAGTTGTCTACAATTGAAAAGTGGCTAAATAAACCTATAGAAGATCCGGATAATCCTTGATGTAGTCTTCATCCACCCATTTCACATCCAGAGCGGGGTAGTTCTTAAACTTAACAAGGAACCTGCGGATAAGCCGGCCACCAATAGCTTTCCGTTCCTCATGAAACACAATCTGTTCCAGTTGAAGTACTTCTTCAAGCTCATCAATTTCGAGTGGTTCTCAATAATTTGCTCAAGCAGCTCAGGACCCACATATTACTTGAGGAGGCTAACATGAAAAGCATTAGGTATGCGCCAACGATGTTTATCTGCAGCTTTCTTATGCTGTTCCCGAGTTCTTTGTATGGTTGTCCGTACTTTTGAGAAAGCTGTATCCAGATCTCTAGCATACTCATCCGCAACAAAGATTTCATCCTTTGTTCGAGGATAGGTGGAAGCACCACCTTGTCATAAACAATCTCAAAGGGTGCTTTCCCTGTCGAGATGTGCACCGTATTGTTATAAGCAAACTCCACAAGAGGCAAGTACTTCTCCCAATCTGATTTCCGCTCAGCCACATAGCATTTGAGCAAATCAAGTACAGCTGAATTTGCAATTTCACTCTGCCTATCTGTATGAGGATGATAAGTTGATGAAAAAATCAGTTTTGTGCTCATATTATCAAATAAAGCCCGCCAAAACAAACTTGTGGTTCTTGGATCCTGATCTCCTACAATAGTCTTAGGCATACCATGATGCTTGAAAATCTGCGCCAAGAATATCCTCACCGTGCGCTCAGGCTTAATATTCTTTCGCATAAGAATGAAATGAGCCTGCTTGCTAAACATGTTAACTATGGTTTATATGGCGTCATTCCCTTGCTGTGTTTTTGGCAAATCCATGATAAAATCCATTTGTGGTTCTTGGATCCTGATCTCCTACAATAGTCTTAGGCATACCATGATGCTTGAAAATCTGCGCCAAGAATATCCTCACCGTGTGCTCAGGCTTAATATTCTTTCGCATAAGAATGAAATGAGCCTGCTTGCTAAACATGTTAACTATGGTTTATATGGCGTCATTCCCTTGCTGTGTTTTTGGCAAATCCATGGCTATGGACTCCCATGGCAGATCCGCAACAGGCAACGGTTGACGCAAATCGGGTGCTTTATGCCCGTCAAACTTCACCTTTTGACAAACCATACATTCGCGCACATAAACATCTATGTCTATGCGCATGTTTGGCCAGAAAAAGTACCTCTCCAAAGCTTGCATGTGGCAAGAATTCCTCTATGCCCTACATATGTCGGTGCATGGCATTCATCCATCACCTTAACCCGTAAATCCTTATGCACACATAAGCGATTTTGCATCATCAAATATCCATCTCGTATGCAGTAGTTCGGGGCTGAGATGCCCTACTGTAAGTCCGCTCATACAAGCTGAAAATCATCATCCAAATCATACGAATTTAGCATATTTGAAAGATCATGATGATGAGCAACAATGATAGCATGTACATGTAGAAAGAGCATCTGCCACTACAATTCTTTTTATCAGGTGTATGCAAAATCTGAAAATGAAACATAGAGAGGAAATTTGCCCATCTCATATGCTTCTCTGATAGCATGTACATGTAGAAAGAGCATCTGCCACTACATTCTTTTTATCAGGTGTATGCAAAATCTGAAAATGAAACATAGAGAGGAAATTTGCCCATCTCATATGCTTCTGTGATAGCATGTACATGTAGAAAGAGCATCTGCCACTACATTCTTTTTATCAGGTGTATGCAAAATCTGAAAATGAAACATAGAGAGGAAATTTGCCCATCTCATATGCTTCTCTGATAATTTAGTTTATGTCAAAAAGTTGTCACATTCACTTTGCACTGTAGTGCATGGTGACAAGTTGGCTCATCATTATCAGTGCAACATTGTACAGTATTAGTACCTTTTAGGATGATATTTGTCCTACAACGTGACCCCATTGAAATCCTCAGTCCAAGATAAGTCAGGTACGAGCTACGTAGGTCATTCTCAGCCTTAGACAATCAGTCAGTCAGTCCAAGCCCCTTAACCCACTTGAAGAGACGCAATCATGCATGTAGAGTCAGTAGAAACCTTAGGGTTTGCATTAGAAAGCACTCTGCATATTGCATATCATTCATCCATTGCATATAGTTCATTGTAGAAGCCTTGAAATAGCATCTGGCAGCCTTAGAATATTTATTAGGATTTATCTGGCATTTTTCCCATAATTCCAGCATGTAATATCATTTATTTAGCATGCATCAGTCATGGAGAATAAAATAGCTACATTCGGCCAGCCCTTCAGCCAACCGACTAGCACCTAGCACTCATATAAAGGATTGCCTTTGCACCATTCATTCATATCATATCATATCAGAATTCAGCAAACAAGTCTCAAGCGTTGGAGCCTTCAGCCTAAGGACATCAACGATTGAAGATTCAGCATCTACAGCATTCAGCCTTCAGTCCCTTTTGCGTTTTCAGCATACATATAGTTTTCAGCATTCATATCTTCATCGTTTTGCTACAGCTACTTGGTGAAGGTAAAACTCAGTAGTCATATTCATTTACAGCATTCATACATAGCCTAGAACAGTCCCAAACAGCCCCTACCTCAGCCTTAGATTTGCAGCCCTTTCCTCATTCCATTGGGAAGAGTGCATAGGCTTGAGATTGACATCATTGGTGCTTCTAGAGCCGTGTACAGTTCAGCCCGACTCTTGGTCTTCCTAGATCTTGCGTTTGGCTTATTGTTAGTCCACCATCAATCTCTTCAAAGATAATAAAACAAATAGTATTCCGGTAGCAAGATAGGGGGCCCTTCAGTGGGTAATTCGGGACCCCATACGGTGTACAGCGTCCGTCTCTCGACAAGGGAACTTCATGTGCGGATCAGGGGGCTTAAGGACAGTGACAATGTAGAGGAGGAAGCCAAAGATTTATACACACGCATGGGCATTTCAAGGCCTACACACACGGGGGCTTGGAGAGTGGGCAAGAAAGACAAGAATGGAGGAGAGAGCTTGAAGGAGAGAGCTCTCATTTTACGCTTTCCCACCTTGGAGGCCAAGAAGGATTTCTTGGCCAAGTGCTCCGCCCTTAAGAAAACGAGCATCTTTTTAGGAGATGACCTCACCTTGGCACAGCTAGCACATATGAGGGAGTGCATGCCGGAGATTAGGGCAGCCAGAGAAAAAGGGAAGCTAGCATTTTACAGAGGAGGCAGAGTGGTGATACTAGAGAGATGCACCACCTGACGGTGCAGGACCTATGGGGACCAGTCTGAGACTTGCAGTATGGAATTGCAAGTCAACGGAGCATTGAGACTGGATGTGGGGGCCTTTGGGGACAGCTTCAAAGATAGGGACATCATCTTCTACTCGGAGACACATCAGGCCCCAGGCAACACATTACTGAGAGTGGTGGGATACAGATGGGAGACGACTTGTAGACAGGAGGCCCGTTCGAAGCATGGTGGTCGCGGATCCGGAGGAGTTGCAGTTTTTTTTAGAGAGGAGCTTCAGCCACTCATCCATGTTATGCGCCGTGATGAGAGCGCGAGGTACATGTGGGTCAGAGTGAGGGCAGATGAGGGTAGACCCCTATACATTGCTATATGTTACTTTCCACCCAGCACATCTCATTATGCAGCGCCCAAGGGGCAATCTCCATATATGATTCTAGATGAGGACATATGGGAGTTCTCCAGGGAGGGAGATGTTATCATCCTTGGGGACTTTAATGCTCGAACAGCTCAATACCAGACCTCCTTCTTTGACACTTCGGAGGAGATGTTGAGAGAGATAGATGTGGAGGAGATGTGTTTGACCCGGAGATCACAGGATGAGGTGGAGTGTACTGAGTATGGGAGATACTGTTGGAGATGGGGACTGCACATGGGCTGGCCATTTTAAATGGCCTAGAGAGGTATCCACTTGCCAGTGGCTTTACTTGCTTTCCACACAGACATGGGGCCAGCACAGTGGATTATGTTTTAGCCTCGCCAACCTTCATCTCGAGTATCCAGGATTTTGCGATTGGCCCTAGGCCCATCGGAGTTACGGTGGATCATGCACTTCTCTCCTTTACGGTGGATTTCCACTACAGCACCCGCCAGGTTGGGCAGTCCTCCTATCACCCGAGATATACCTTCTGTAGAGAGACTGATGGAGTATACACCGCAGAGATCTACAACTTGTTGAGTGCAGAGGATCCACACAGGTCATTAGCAGAGCTCACACAGATCCTGACAGAGGCTTTACATGCAGCTGCAACGACGGCCTTCCCACACGCAGCCCACAATATGACCACGTCCTGGGAGCATGCCCCAGAATAGTTGGTATGATGATGACTGTAGGGAGCTCGGAGCCCGGCTACAGAGAGAGGTGGCCACAGGTGTTACTACATATAGACAGTCACGCATCATCTTCCGATCCCTCATTCGGCGGAAGAAGAGAGCATTCTTAGCTTGGCTGGAGAGAGACATCTTTCAATTGTTTTTGAGTCAGGATTTTCTGGGGAGGCCTGGAGATTGCTTAGAGTGCACCCCCTGCCTTCGGCCATAACCTCTCCAGATACATGGGGCGAGTATGCAGCCTCCCTCTACACAGTACCAGAGTAGCCACCACTACCGAACCCTCTAGAGCCTTGTCCACCCACTTCTACCTTCTTCACAACAGAGATGGTGAGGAGGACCATCAACAGATTGCATACAGGGAGGGCACAGGATCATGAGGGCATTGTAGCCGAGCATTTCATACATGCTAGAGATATGATTGCAGACTTGCTAGCTCTCATGTTTAATAGAGCCATGTGTGGGGGGTTTCTTGGGACTTGGAGTACTTCCACGATTGTGCCGGTACTCAAGTCTGGAGATCCGAGCCTGCAGACTAACTACCGCACCATTATGATTGGTCATTTGCTGGCCAAGCTATATTCCTCTACTCTTGAGCGAGAGGATGTGCTCACAGGTACAGTTTCAGGAGCCATGCACTAAGCTGTGGCTTTTTGACACGTTGGTCACATCGGCTATGCTATATGGAGTACAGATCTGGGGGCCTAGCCTAGATCGTCACAGTCGTTCAGGACGCACATACGATGGATGGAGATCGATGGAGAGACCACTTGTGTCCATGATCTCCAGGATGATTCGGGCTAAGGCCTCGGTACCCCATGAGATTATCCGAGCCGAGATGGGAGCACCACCGATCGTAGTAGAGGCTCTTGCCAGATCAGTGTCCTTCATTCATAGCACCCTGGAGCTTCCCCGGCACCAGTATGCACGACTTGCTTTAGAGTCCTCTCATTAGCTAGCCATGGAGGGAGACACTTCATGTTGGTATGCGCAGATAGCATCCTGGTTCGAGCTCCACGGGTTCAGCTTAGACAGACTTCCAGCCTTCCAGTACTCTCTGGAGGCACCCTCTCTCACCTTGACACATTCTGAGATTAGTAGAGTCATCAGACAGGACCTCATTCAGTTGGACACTAGGAGGACATGGCTAGAGCCCTCACAGGAGTTGGGGACGAAGATGGCTTTCTATAGAGACCATCTTCTCCTCACCTCTGAGGATGGCTTTATACTTAGACCGAGCTACATGGATACTCATATGGCTCATGGATTGAGGTGCGCCATTCGGGAGATTCGCACCTCCTCACATCAGTTAGTGATAGAGACACGCAGATTTAGAGGCATACCTCCAGGGGACAGGATTTGTCAGATTTGTTGGATAGAGCTAGAGACGGAGGAGCACTACATCTGTCGCTGCACAGCATATTATGAGATTTGAGGGCGCTACCATTGCCTTTTCAGAGAGGGATTTGGACCACTGGCTAGAGTCATGGACTATTGTGATCAGCGATGCTTGGGTTTTTATCTCCTGGAGATCCGCAGGCTCAGAGAGTCCATCATCAGGAGTAGACGCCCGACTGGTAGGGAGTCCACACAGAGACAGATTACTGACTTCTTTAGAGGGACTACCCAGGAGGACACACAGCCGACATCCCAGCAGCGAGCACCGCGTGGGACTCTAGTTGAGAGAGCTATCCAGTTGGGTAGATCTAGACTCCCGAGGGTTCGCGGATCCTCACATCGGAGACGGTACCTACACCGGAGGATTCAGAGCATCATTGGGAGGCATCGGGCTCGCCCGACCAGGCATCTCACTATGGCAGATATCCAGGACATCCGGCAGAGACCCATGCTAGAGCTCCTAGGATGATTACGACTCCAACCATATACTGTTGTACTCACTGTCACTTTTGTACTCTCCCATATTCATGTATTCATGTATCCATGTACTCATGTACTCATGTACCCCATTTTGACTAGTAGCATTAGCTTCCCACTCTCCCTAGTTGGTGCTTCTGGATGCCCCCCCTACTGATGTATTGTGGGGCTAGATACTTAGTTCTTTCTTTTCTTTTCCAGACAGTGTATCAGATGTCACATAGTTGTAACTTTGGTCTCATAGGTCACTTTGGCCTTTTGAAGACGTTAATATAACATTTCATTTCATTTCATTTCATTTCTCTCTCAAATCTCTTAAAGTTTGAAGTCTTAAAGTGGATTGCTAAACTCGCAAAACTCAGGATACAGAAGACGGTGTGAGCATTTGTGTGATAGGATCCTCAATTACGAATGCTTCCGCTGCATGTTACATTGGTATCAGATTCAGCTTGTCCACACACACCGTATCCTAGCGTGAGGGCATCCTTGAATGGTCTGATTGCATTCCGGCACGACCACTGACTTCAACATCATGTCTACAGATGAGAGTACTCATCAGCCAGAAGAAGTCTCCCCCGAAGGAGACCTTGCTCTTCCGACTACAGCAGACACCATAGCTCTACTTAGAGCTCAGAACCAGCTTCTTATGGAGCGCCTCGAGCTCTTGGAGGCAACAGCAACACGTCCTCCTCCGCCTCCAACAACCCTTGACTACATCTCCCTCTTCTTTCAGATGGAAGAACAAAGAAGAGGAGACGAGGCCAGACAGAGAGAAGAAAAAGCAGAAGCAGAAGCAGAAGCAAGAAAACAACAAGAAAAAGCAGATAGGTGGGACTATGAGGAAGCCCAATGCAGGATCAAAGAAGACCGGCGTCAGGCTGAACTCGTCGCTTGGGAGCACGAACGAGAGCTCTATCGAGAACGTATGTTACTCGAGTACCAAGGGGAAAAGGAGGCCATGCATCTTAGATACCAGCATCTCTCTTCAGCTTCCCTAGCCTCAAGTGCCACCAACAAGTAGTCCGCAGCATCAACTACTGTCACCAATTGGCCGACCATTTGGTCCATCTCCAGATTTGTGTCTCGTTCACTTGAGACCAGGACGGTGTCTCAAGTGAAGGGGCCAGTATCTTAGCATAACATGGACGGGAGCCAGACTGGTGCCACCCGTGTGTTAGCAGGATGGTATTATATGGACGGGAGCCAGACTGGTGCCACCCGTGTATGACCAAGACTATGTTCTATCCATGGGATTGTCACGCCATGGAAGAGCCAGTATTTGTGCCGTGTCTTGCCTATGGGACTGTCACTCCACAGGGAGGCTCGTGCCTGGATATGTGTCTTACCTATGGGACTGTCACTCCATAGGAAGACCGGGATTTATGTTTTTTTGTCGTGCCATCATTGTGCCCGACAGATGTTTAGTACTTGTTCCATGAACGGGAGATATGTCCATGATACTGTTTGCACATGCATTCATGTTTTGCATGTTTGGAACTGTTTTCGCATGACTTCTATTTTTGTGTTTGCCTGTTTGACGTGCCACTTTGCTCTGTCTTCTGGCGAGTTTTGTTGCGTGTGAACAGGTGGTAAGTGTATTGCACTTGTTTATTTTATAGTATTCTTTTTAACCTTTGTTTTTATAAGGTTGCAGGTTCACACTCATTAATGAGTGGACACCCTCCCCAAATCTTACTTGGTGTCTTTGGCAGGGTGGGCACCCACGTTTTAATCATGAAGGGTAAAGGGAACTCCTTGTGTGTGGGGGTGGGTGCATGGCCACCTACCCACCCCCCACCTTGGAACTCGCCGCCTCCATGCAAGGATGTGTGCTCTCTCCAACACCTACAAAGGAGCGACCACCTCACCAGCTTGGGGACGACTGTGCAGGCGACCATCCTATCATCCTCCTCTCCCTTGCAGGCGGCTGCGCACCCCTTGCTGGTGGCTGCGCTCCTCTCCACAGGCGGCTGCTCTCTCTCTACACAGGCGGCTGCCCACTTTGCAGGCACGTGGTTGCGCTCCCCTTGCAGGCGGCTACAGCGCACCCCTTGCAGGCGGCTGCGCTCCTCCCCTTGCAGGCGGCTGCGCTCCTCTCTTTGCTGGCGGCTACATTCCTCTACAGGTGGCTGCGCCCTCCTTCACAGGCGGTTGCATCCCCAGACCTCCACAGGTGGCTCCGCCCAGGCCTTCTCTCCACTCTGCAGGTGGCAACGCTCAGATCTCCAGGCGGCTGCGTACTCTTCCCTCTTGCCAGTAAGCTGCTGCGCCCTGGTGTCCATCTCTAGCAGCTGCACTTAGATGCCTCTGGTACTTGTCTTCCACTAGCGTGCTACAAGTAAGTGGATTGAGATTTAAGTAAAGGACTTTGATGTAAATCTGATAAGGGATACTCTCTAGTACTAACACCCGTTCGGTGCTGGGTAGTCCAAGCTTCTGGAGAACCACAGTCCATGGGTGCTGAGATCAGGAGAGCCAGGCGTTAGTACGGGAGCGCCTGTTTGTGTGTGGTACTGGAACACCAGTGGGGTGCTCTCTGCGGATTCCAGTGAAGGCATTGTACCGTAGAGACTAGACTACTCAAGTGGACTGCTCTCCTTCGAACATCTACTTGGAGTCTCTTGTTTGGTAAATGTATTCATCTCAGTTGTACATGGACATCATCTGGTTCATTGAACCCATGGAGCATTGTATCTTTTAAATACTCCCAATAATATATCATATATTGAGGGGGGGGGGGGGGGGGGTTCGGCCCGTTCCGGCCCCAGTGGTAGTGTCCATTGATCAACATCTTATTTCATTTCAGTTTTCAGTTGTTATTAAGTTGTCCATTCAAATTGTGATATTTAAGTTGTGCTATTACGCGTGTGGGTGTCCAACGGAGTCTCTTCTCACTTGACGGGATCGGTTTCATTGGTATCAGAGTACGGTTATTTTCCTCTTCTTAGTAGGGAAACGAACTTGTGTATTGGACACCCCGCTTCTAGCACACTTAACACAATGGACAGCCAAGGCAACCCTTTGGAAATGCCTAATTCGAGGGGCCCATCAATGGCCTCGCGTGGTTCTGATGCTTTACAAGGAAGGCACAAGCCCCTTGAGAGGGTAAATGATAGTGATTCAAGGGGACAACTGTCTCGAGGAAAGACAGTCATGCAAGAAGAAGAGCCTGATGCAATGAGGGCTGAGTTGGAGCATATGAGAAAGCTTTTGCAGGCACAAGAGCAAGAGCTGAAATTTTTGCATGAAGATCCTCATGTGCAAAGTGCCATTGAAGCAAGGAAAGCCGATGCAATGGTAGACGTGACTCGAGTTCATGGCACGGGAAGTGGGCAAGAAGCCAAGGGAGTTGGTAGCAAAGGTGACATCAAAGAGCGGGAAGATGGAGAGCTGAAATTCAGAAATCCACCTCGCTTGAAGCATGGAGATCCCGCATCTCAAAGGTTGAGGTCATTTATGCAAAAGGAAGAGGTGACAGTCACCTCTCGTCATGCATCTTCTCCACAAGGCACAAAGGCTGACAGGTATATGTATGCTAGTGCTCATGGAGGGCATGATGGTCACATGCATTCAAGACATGTATCCCATGGAAGGGGTGACAGGTCTGTCACTAGAAGAGCTTTGTCTACTGAGTTGTCTCATGGAGAGACATTGCCTTACGCAGGAAAGTCACATGCATCTGATTCTCAAGTTCGTGGAGCACATGCCACCGTGCTTCATGAAACTTCCATGATGGCCCATGGAGCCCATGCAGATAGGGCTGCCCCGAAACATACTTTGCAACAGCTTATAGCCTCTGCTCTTGCTACGGAGCAATTGGTGCTCAAAATTAAGCAAGATCAAGGCGGTTCCAAGGGCAAAGACAAGGCTGTCCCAAATCTGCAAAAAGGTGGACAGCCACCTAAAAAGAACTTCCGGGAGACCCAGAAGGAAGGTAAAGCTGAAAATACCTCATCTAAAGATCAAGGGCCAAAAAAGAACAAATTTGGCTTAACCCCCGAGCAAAGGGAGCAATATGCCAAGGAGGGAAAATGTTTTTCTTGTGGCAGCAAAGAGCACATGTTTCGACAATGCCCTGACCGCAAACCAAAGCACAAGGACAAGCAAACCAAGGCTAAGGTGCATGCAGTTCCTGATGTGCAGGGAAACACAAAACATGATGCAAAAGAGCGGATGGTATGCAAAGCATGGGGTCAAATCAAGGATCAGTCCGCTTTATTCATGGTTGATGATTGTGCAACCTATAACTTCATCTCTATTCAAATGGCAGCTGCCTTGGGTATTGAGGTTGAGAACATGGGACCTCAGAGTGAAGCAGAAGCTGCCTTTGTTGGTAAAGAGGTGCAGGTTACCCCACTGATAGGGAAGTTGCGCATACATACCCAGGGTTACCTTGATAATGAACATTTCTTAGTTGCACCACTTAATGGATGTGATGTATTGCTGGGCAAGCCATGACATCATAGGCTTGACCCCCGCAAAGAGTACAAAACCAACATGATTTCTTTTATGCATGCATTTCATTGATGCTGCCAAAGAAGGGGATTCCATCCCACTTGTATCTCACATCCATATTAATAAAGCAATGAAAAAGAGTCTTTCTGCGTACTTGGTTTTTGTTCGTGATAGCATTGTACCAAGTCATCAAAATGTGGATGCTATGACTTACGATAGGCTTAATTTTCTTCATGTATTCAACGATTGTTTTGCTGATGCATTGCCAGGTGAATTACCTCCCCAAAGGTCCGAAGATCATCGCATAGATCTTGTGCCAGGCAGTTCTCCACCCA
The DNA here is from genome assembly GCF_041138505.1 of Cibotium barometz. Classification (NCBI taxonomy): domain Eukaryota; kingdom Viridiplantae; phylum Streptophyta; class Polypodiopsida; order Cyatheales; family Cibotiaceae; genus Cibotium; species Cibotium barometz. The sequence continues at coordinate 63,606,122 of NC_141049.1, forward strand.
ACAAATCTGCATACCGTGTGAGTGCCGCACAACAAGAAGAGATCATGAAGCAGATAAATGAGCTTTTAGAGAAAGGTTTGGTTCAGCCTAGTTCCTCACCTTATTGCTCTCGCATGCTTCTTGTTAGTAGTAGAGCTATGGCAAAATTTCTAAAAAATTAACACATAAATCGTTTTTATTCATAATATGAAAAGAGGAAAACATTCTCATTATAATCATGGAAAATTTGATTTTTATGTTTATGCATAAATAGTTAATTAGAAAAAAGAGGAATTTCTAGTAATCCATTTTTATGTTAAAAGAGTAATCCCCATGACAATGGAAATCCATGTATTCCCGCATGTGTGTGGACTATAGAGCTTTAAATAAGTTTACCATCAAGAATAGATTCCCAATCCCGCATATTGATGACATTTTGGATAAGCTTGATGGCTCGGCTTGTTTCAGCCGTCTGGATTTAAAGAGTGGTTATCACCGAATACGAGTGGTGCCACAAGATGTCCATAAAACTGTATTCAGGACAACTTTTGGATTATATGAATTTTTGGTGATGCCTTTTGATCTCACCAATGCTCCTGCCACATTTAATCCTATGATGGGTCCAAGAAGAAATGGAGTAAGCCTAAGTCGGTCATCTCAAACTCCTTTGATAAGGTAGCCTTCGTCACTGCTATGTGCTCCACATGATTGCCAGTGAGAATGAGATCATCCACATAAAGGATAACCAACGTGCCAAAACCGCGTTCCCAAAAGAGATACAAGTTAGGATCTGCAATTGATCTTTGAAACCCTGTCCATAGAAAGAAAGAATCAATCTTCTGATTCCAAACCCTTGGAGCCTACTTGAGACCATACAAGACCTTCCGCAACCTGTAAACCATCCCCTTTGATCTTGGAACCTCAAAGCCTGGAGGTTGCTCAAGATACACCTCCTCCTGTAAGTCACCATTAAGGAACGCAAATTTGGCATCCATCTGATATACGGGCCACTGCTGACAAGAGGCAAGGGCAAGAACTGTCTGAGTCGTGGTCATCCTCGTTGTCGGTGCAAAGGTATCCTCATAGTTGATGCCAGGCCGCTGAGCACAACCCTTAGCCACAAGTCTGGCTTTGTGCTTGTCCACCGTCCCATATGACGTATACTTGGTCTTGAAGACCCACTTGACACCAATAACTGACCGTTTTGACGGCCTCGGAACCAACTCCTCCCAAGTTTTATTCTTCTCTGTGGCATCCAGTTCCACTTGCATGGCTTTCCTCCAAGTCTCCTGAGAAAGAGCTTCCTTCACGGAAGTCGGCTCTTTGTCCCGAATGATACGAGACATCAAAGCATAGTTTACCTGTAAGAGCTCCGTTGAATGACTTTTGTCACAAACTCTATGCGATCTTCGAGGTCCGTCCTCTGTGATCCACTTGGAGGGAAGCTCCATAACACTCGACTCCCGAAGGGTGTCTAATAACCACCTTGGTACTCGAACAAAATGTGAAGCCTCCAGTTGCTGTTGGGGCTCATCTCCGGCCTCGGGCTCAACCTCTACAACTGACTGAGGCTGTCTAGCTAGAACAATAGACTGGGAATCATCCTCAGAATAATGAGGTTTTCCAAGAAGCGACAGCTCATCAACAGTGGAAGCTGGAACGTGCTCATCAAAGACAACATCTCTGCTGACAGCAACCTCGTTCCGCTTCGGGTCATCAACCTGTGGCCTTTAGAAAGAATTATATCCCACAAATACAAGCTTATGGGACTACGAGTCAAGCTTCCCTCTCTGCTTCTTTGGAATGTGAACATAGTCATCACTCCCAAACACACGGAAATGGGAGACATCTGGTTTCTTGCCAAAATAAGCCTCAAATGGAGTCATCTTTGGTACTGAAGTCGTGGAGATCGGTTGAGGATATGGACAGCCGTAGCCACAGCCTCTCCCTAAAGTGGACGAGGAAGATCATGATGCTCCAGCATCGTCCTCGCCATCTCCACCACAATCCGGTTCTTTCGCTCAACCACTCCATTCTCTAAAGGCGAACCTTTATTGGCTAGCTCCCGCTTGATGCCATGTTTCGCACAAAACCGAACAAAAGCATTGGAAGAGAATTCTTCTCCTTTGTTAGCCCGAAGAGTCTTCACTTGCAATCCAGACTCCTTCTCCACCATAACATGCCACTCCTTGAACTAAGCAAAAGCTTGGTCCTTCGGGGAAAGAAAATAAACCCATGTCCAACTCCAAAGGTTTCGAAGCCCGCATAGTAGCCTGAAAAGATTCCTTGTGTTGATTACCACGAATGCAAGAACTACAGCGTCCCTGCCTACTGCCAACAATAAGCAAGCCATCCACCATCTGGTCCCGGAAAGCCCGCCACAACGCATCCACATTCAAGTGGCCAAAACAGAAGTGCCACAAATCACTGATCTGAGTGCCTGTTAGAGAAGAGAGTGCTGAGAGTTTGTAGATACCATTCTCCACTCCGCCTTCCTATACAACCTAGCCCGATTCTTTGTCCGGTAGAGCAACAAAATGCTCCTCAAACTCTACCCGGAAGCCAGTCTTGCCAACCTCATGCACTGACAATAGATGAAAACCAAGTGCTGGAACGTAAAGAACACGAGAGAAATGCTTCCCCCCTTTGCCATCAAGAATAATCTCCATCCTGTCCTCACTATGAATCGGTATAGTGGAATTGTCGCCAATAAAAATGTGACCTGACTACCATTTAAGATCCTGTAATAACTCTCGGGAAGGAGTCATGTGCCTGGAAGCACCACTATTGTGAATCCACTCTCGAGAATCTTTGGTGGTGAAACCAACTGCCTTCTTGCTCGAAGAAGATGAAGCATCTGAGTCCATAATCCTTAAGTGCACAAAAGCTGGAGTCTTGGCAGTTGAAGCTGAAGAATCAGCACTCTTCTCGATACTCCGCTAAGGACATTTCCTCCAATAGTGGCCTTTCTCACCACAATTGTTATAGGTTCGCTCGGCCTTCAGAGTATCACGCTCTAAATCGGACTTCTTCTGAGTAGACTTCTCCGATGAAGACTTCCCTTTGCCCTTATGGTTGTTGTTGGTACGGCCTTTCGACCATAGTTTCCACGAGTTTCGGAAACGGGGGTGCGGAGCACGGCGGGAAACGGAGTTTCGGAGTTTCGGCCTTCGGGAAGAAACGAGGAAACGGAGTTTCGGTTTTAGGGTTTAATACATACATATATAATTAATAAAAACATTACAAAAGCTTGAAAAATACATCTTTGCTCAAGTTCAATGTCAAAGACTCAAATGATAGATCAAAATTCAGAAATGACAACTGTAGGCTCAAGGCTCAAGTCTCAAAAGAGTCAATACAAAACAAGATCGATCATCTATCATCCATCATCCATAATCCCTATGTATAGACTATAGTAAATACAAAACATGATCAAAAAATATCCATGTGGCTGGCAGGCTGGCAGCAGCTGTTGGCATGACAAAATCCTAGAGCTAAGTGCTCCAAAAATCACTCATCAAGATCATCCATGGAGGAGTCATCCTCCGACTCATGAGAGTCAGGCTCAGATGAAGAAATGGTAGGATCGTGGTCCTCTGCCTCTGCTGAAGTGGAAGCGATGGATCCCCCCCTCTGCCTCTGAGAATGGGTGGTGCAGCGGGTGTTGTGGCTCGGCACTGTCAGCTCCTCATAAAGCAAGGTGTACATATCACGCTCATTCCGTGGGATCTCTGGGATGAACCTCTCCCTCCCGATGTCGATCTTATCCACATTCACCTGCGAAGGCTCCGGATGTTGGGCATTCCTCTCAAGGAGCTGGAGGTTGCAATGACAAAACACCAACCGCTCTAGCTGAGCGGTACTCAGCCTATTCCTCTTCTTTGTATGGAAGAGGGCCCAAGTGCTCCAATTCCTCTCACATGGACCCGAACTGCAATCCTGTGAGAGCACTCGAATGGCGATGCGTTTCTGTTATTGAAATGCACATACAATTAGAAATTAGAACTAAGTGGAAACAAGAAAGATGCACATTGTACAGTGTACTATGTAAACTGTAGTTAAGGGTAGTGAATTACCAGCGTGGGAGCACAATTTCCATACTTCTCCCACCATGAGACAGGCTGTAGCTGAGTCTCTCGAAGCTTTGCAGTCTCTCGACCAAAGCTCCCTGTCTGGTTGCGAAAGGCCAAGAGATCATCCTCTATACATTTCAGCATGTGCACATTACCAGATGTCAAGTTCCTCATGTATGTCATGAAGCCTTCTTCTAGCTCCTCGTTCTCGTATTGCTCCTCATCTCGCCACAAAGGATGCAATACATGTGCTACTGCATGAATCGGCCTGTGAAACCAATCCCATCGCCGATTCCACACAGCCTTGATTTCATCAACCCTTTAGAGATCAAACCATAAGATAAAAAAGGACAAAAAACAAGAGTCAAGAGTCGAGACCAATGTAAAGACTCAAGAGTAAAATAAAGATAAGAAGTAAAGCAAGGGTAGCCATGACTGAGGAGACTTACTGCTCTGCTCTCAAGTAGTCTTGCTTGTTGAGAGCCTCCCCAATCTTGTCCATGTACTCGTATAAAAGGCCTAGAGTACTGCCCTCCATGTCTGTAATGCGTAACACTGTGTAGATGGGGTTGAGAGTTTTGATCAACCCCTCAACCTCTACCCACCACTCCTCTCACATGACATCACGCACAAAAGCTCTTGCCTTGGGGCTCTCTCTCTCATCCCACTCTAGCCATTCATTTGAGTAGACAGTGCGTACCAACTCTGTGCAGACTCGCAGGCGTCTCTCAAGCACAATGAACACGTATGCAAATCTGGTGGCTGCAGGCTACAGTAGCTCAAGAGTGCTATAGGCCCGATACATGCTCAAGACTTTTGGCCTCTTCTTCACAAACTTCACCATGCTTCGTGCGGTGCAAAAGATGGCTTCAACCCATTGTATTTGACCTATGTCCTCAATCAATAAGTCGAGGCTATGTGATGCACAAGGGGTCCACACAATGGCTGGAAATTCATCCTCTAGCATAGAGCCCATAGACTTACAATTACTTCCATTATCTGTCACCACCTGCACAACATTCTCAGGCCCAACTTGCACTATAGCCTCCCTTATATGTGTCCAAATAAATGCACCTGTAACTGTGAGACCTGGGAGGGAGGCATCAATGGCTTTCAAAAACATAGTGCCTTTGCAGCATGACGCCAAAACATTGTATACATTTCTCCTGCGTACATCTGACCACCCATCACACAATACAGTGCAGCCATACTTTTTCAATGTTTCCTTCAAGGGCTCTAGCTGCACTTCTATGCATGATTTTTCCCGCTTTAGCTCTCGTGTCCGCAGAGCCTCAGATGTAGGGCCATCCCACTCGCATCCAATGCGGCTGATGGCCCTCATGGTCTTCCTCCATTGATTTGTCTTGGCCACATGAAAGGGAATGGCACACCGTATGAACATCCGGGTGAGCTCCCTAGTTGCCTCTGCAATTGCTTGCTTTTGAAATCTTGCTTGGATGCTAGCCCTTTGTACAGTATTTATTGGAGGGGTGTCTTGTGAATGTGATACATCACCTGGCAAAGGAGTCCTCCTTGCATGCACACCCGACACTGAGGTAGAGGAGAAATCTGATCCTGTGTCTCTGCCTCTGGCCCTCTTTGCTGCTGCTGCTTGACTTGAACCAGCTTCATGCTCTTGACCACCCATTGCTCTAGATACTTCCTCTTCGGGAATGGCCAAACGCTTTCGCCTCCACATTTCAAGGCTTTTCCGAACATCTAGAGGAACAGAGGGGCATGGCCCTACATCTTTGTTTGGAACATGAGCAAGATGGTCCTTCACACGGTGACACTCCCCGTCAACCCACAATATTTACATCTCCATTTCCTGGAGCCACCAGATCCTGCATAACCCCCCACTTGCTCCACATGTTGCCAAAAAGGATCCGGAGTCTGAGCCATGTTACTTAACTTACTTGTGCGGTTTGAGGTCGGAAGATTCGGAGAGATTCGAGAAGTGGGGGCTGTTTTTCTGGTCCTGCAGGCTGCGAGCAAGGTGCGACTCCTTCTTGCTTGGTAGAGCTTAGATGGCAAAGGTGGAGGCCCGAGGTAGAGGGCGTGGTAGAGGGCTGATGTGGAGGTAGAGGAGTAGAGGGCAAGGTAGATGGGTAGAGCAGCTCCAAACAGGCAGCGGAAACAAGGCGCAAAATGCCGGCGAAAGAGAGCACGCGGGTTTCTAAACCCTGGAAAAAATAACACCTTGGAAACGCCGTTTCCATTTCTGGAAACGTTTCCGAAACGTCAGAAACGGCGTTTCCGATGGATTCCTTTAAAAGCACAAGAAGCATGCGCATAATGGTAGAGGTGGCAGGCAACATTTGGGAAGCGTTCTCTCTCTCTCTCTCTTCTCCCCTGAGTGCTGTCCGTACAGCAGTGGCCTGTACCTCTTCTCCCCTGAGCGCTGTCCGTACAACAGGGTGGGCAGCAGATTCTTCTCTCCTGGCAACCTTTTTCCTCTTTAGCGCAGGCCGTACAGTAGGTACAGAAACCGGTTTTCCTTTCTTTCTCTCTCTCTTCAGCAGGCCGTACAGAGGTACATCAGCTGTTCAGCTCCCCTTATACACTGGCTGTACAGTGGTACAGCAGCGGGTCAGGTTCTTCTCTCTCCCTTGCACAGGCCGTACAGTGGTACAGCAGCTGGGCAGGTTCTTCTCTCCCCCTTGCACAAGCCGTACAGTGGTCAAATGGTCGGGCAGGTTCTCTCTCTTGCTCGGGCCGTACAATGGCAGGTTCTTCTCTCTCTTCACCACTCCCTCATGGCCATCTTTTTAGGGGCTGTTTTGGAGGTATCAAGGACTGTTTTGAGAGCTTTTCCGGGGCTTGGCACGGAGTTCGGGGCTGTGTTTGGCACCTTACCGGGCTCTTGTTGTTTCAAGGCTGATTTGTATTGGTTCTTGGTGTTTTTTGTACCTTGATCCTTGAGCAGGTGTTTGCTAAGGAAGCTTTGTGGAAAATCCGGTGCAGTATTGCACCCGCACCTTGGTTTGTTTATAACAGTTTATTCATTGGAATAAAAAAGTTCTTATGGGGGGCCAGCCGTTCTGGCTCAATGCTGTGTTTTGATATTGTTTTTTGTTATTTCCGTTGTGTTTTCATAGCTCTGTTTGGCATGTGAAGTGTCTGTCTATTGTTTTGGGTCCTCGATTGGTTTCACAATGTTTCTCACCCTCAACGAAGATGAAGATGATGAGCACCTCCCTTTGACGATGATGTTGATGAACTCCGCGCTTTGTCCGATGGTAAGCTCCACACCTTGTCGATCTTGTTGATGACGGTAAAGGTGAATCTCCAAGCTTGATGATGGTTGCCACCCTTCAATGATGATAGTGGATTGCCACCCTTCAATGATGGTGGAGAGGATACTCTTCAACTTGATACTCAAGAGGGGCTCGTGCTAGTGTTATACTAGAGGGGAGTCTTGCTTTTTGCTAAAAAGCTTACCCATGCTTTTGCTTTACCTTTTTCTCTTCGCTTTTGCTCTTTTTACTTTATGCAATAAAATACTACTCAAATATTGTCAATTTTTAATAAAGTTCTTGTGCTTTGCTTTTCTGGCTTTAGGGCTCTGCTTTTTGGTCCTAGAGCTGTTTTTTGAAAAAGTGGCTTTTTGCTTTTTGGTCCGGCTTAGTCTCCTCTTGCTAGTGGTGCTCCTTCACTGACGGTCAACACAATTTGACTTTTTTACTTTTCTCTGCTTTTTGACCAAATCTGGCGTTTTTCAATGTGCAAACCTTGTGGTCCCTGTCCTTGGCCTTCGTCTACCTGTCTTGTGTCCGGGCAAGGGTTCCATCATGTGAAAAGAACTAGGAGGGTCAAATAGTTACACTACATATCTCCTCTGAGAGTCCCCTAGGGCATTGACTCATATAAAGCAATAATGCCCCAAATCATGTATGATGGAATCCCAAGGATCTGTAGGCATTGTAGTAGGTGTTCACGTGGCACCATATCAAAGGCGTAGAAACCCACAAAGCAACAGTAGAGGCGTCGCCATCAGCCTTGGCCTTCTCAATGAGGCTCCTGAGCGTGAAGATGTGATCCAAGGTGGAGAAGGTCCACGTGAACCCTACCTAGCCTTGTGCTCTATGCTCTGCCAATGAGCTGAGCTCTTTCTCTAGCATGGATCCTTATAGCTTGGCCAAGGTATGGCTGATCATGATGGTTCTGTAGTTATTGGGCTCCATAGTGTCCCCAGCTTTGTGTATGGGTGAGATGATGTGTGATGACCAAGTCTGGGGAAAGCCTTCCACGAGTGCCTTGTTAAACATGTAAGCCAAGAGGGGTGCAAGGGTGTCGGCTGTATGTGATCGGTGCTCCGATCTAATCCTCTCGTGATCTTGGGAGAGGCCGTTTTGGAGTTTCCGGATGACGTGCTACATGTTCACACATCCCTCAAAAGTAATTGATGGGCTACTTTTGCAGGTTTTGTGCCATGCACCTTATTATTGATAGGCCTTTTTTTCATACCGGAGTCACCAAGATGGTTGGTACGTGACATCCCTCACTTGCTTTTATAGCTTGACAAAAGTTGCATCTCATGCATGAATTTTTGGGCCAGAATTGATTCATAAAAATTTGGAATTTTTGCAGGCAAAAAGCGGTCGTAACGACGATTTCAAAGCTGCTTTGAAAGCTCTTCGGGGAAAAAATAATGATATCACTCAAGAGCTATATGAGATAGAAGTAATGATTATTGTTTTTGGTTGCACGTTTGAGCTTTAGTTAGTTTTTTTTTTTTTTGGGTTGCTGTTTTATATTTCGAGAGAGAAAATTTGGCAACTCCTTTTTCCCATTGGCAACGTACAGGATGGTGTGGAAGCTCTGAAAGCACAGTCGGGTATCAAGTTGACAGATCTTTTCCAGCCTAAGTATTTGAAACCTCTTATTGTAAGCTTAAGACTCGAATGTGTTTTTATTGTGTGCTTGTAGCGATGTGCAGGCATATGTGATGTGTTTCCATGCGGTGCAGGTTGGTGTTGGGCTCCTTTGTTTACAGCAATTGGTGGGAGTCAATGCGCTTCTGTTCTATGCGAGTTCGATTTTTGAGTCTGCAGGTAAAAATTAAACACACGTGAATCTTCGAGTCTATGAGCGTCGTCGTGCTGAAGATTTTTGGGTCGCTTGTCACATCTCACTGCGTTTTAATATGCAGGCGTTTCAGCTGGTAGCTTAGCATCCCTTGCGCTTGCTGTTCTTCAGGTTCTGAGATCGATCATCATTTGTTCATGTAAAATTTTGCATTGCTTTTTACACACACAGGGGGACAAAAATTGAATGCTTATGGGTGTGTGTTGACGAAAAGCAGGTCGTGATGACGGGTGTATCAGCAATCTTGATCGACAAAGCAGGCAGGCGCCTTCTGTTGATGGTAAAGTTTTTTTTTGGTATTGCAAGGTTATTTTTATAGACAGAATTTGACAGACCACATGCCTAATGGCATCCGGGAGAAGGGGGTGGGTATTGAACCTTGGCAGTTGCGGTGTAGGGCAAGGGCCCTTACCGCTAGGCTATCTCGTGGTATAGGGCAAGAGCCCTTACCACTAGGCTATCTCCCATGCCTAATGGCTTCCGGGAGAAGGGGGCGGGTATTGAACCTTGGCAGTTGCGGTGTAGGGCAAGGGCCCTTACCGCTAGGCTATCTTGTAGTATAGGGCAGGAGCCCTTGGCTATCTCCCCCACCTCTGTTGATGGTAAAGTTTTGGCTGATCATCTTGCATTGTTTAATAATTACACATCCGTCATGTCCAGGTGTCATCTGGTGGGATGTGCGTTAGCTGTTTTCTTGTGGGGCTTTCTTACTACTTACAGGTGAGTAAAGTAGACACAAAAACACACCACTCTATATATGTATATGTGCGTGTGTGTATTTTCAACCCCCTCACTTCCTGGCCTTCATTGTTAGGTGAGTAAAGTAGACACAAAAACACACCACTCTATATATGCATGTGTGTGTGTGTGTGTGTATTTTCAAACCCCTCACTTACTGGCCTTCATTGTGAGTGTTCTTGATAAAGCTTTTGCTTTTTCTTCCATCTTGGTAGGCACATGGAAACACCTCTCTTCACGTGTTCGTAGGCGTCCTGGCTCTCGTCAGCCTACTGGTATTTCTCTATGGCTTGCAAAGTAATGCGCATGTGGCAATGTGCTTCTTGAAGCTTGAAAATGTGCCGACTATAGCTGACAATATGCGCTCACATTTCCTGCTTGCCTGCAGGTCTATATCATCTGTTTCTCGCTGGGTCTGGGAGCCATACCATGGATTATCATGTCAGAGGTAGAGAATATCTATTTTCTTTTGGGCTCCAAAATACACACAATTGTGGATGGATCACCTTTCTTGAGGTAAATGACCCATATCGATGGCTTTGCTTCACAGGTTTTCCCTGCCAACGTAAAGGGAATGGCTGGAAGCTTGGCAACTCTAGTAAATTGGTTTGCCAGCTGGGTTGTCACCGTCTCCTTCAATACGATGCTTGACTGGAGTTCTGCAGGTGAGCCTTTGCTTTGCTCAAATCCATCTGTGTTGTATGGCCGATTTGCAGAAGAAACCTCGGTCTAATGTGATGCTTTTGTCTGGGTGCTACAGGATCTTTTGTTATTTTTGCAGGTGTATGCTTGATAACGCTAATATTCGTGGCATTGCGGGTGCCGGAAACGAAGGGGAAAACCTTGGAAGAAATCCAAGCTTTTTTCAAGTGAACACATAAATGTTACCAATTGTCATCTTCTAAATTTGGCCCCATGTATCACACTTAAAAAAAGAGATTCCTTGCATGCGCAGGGAGGGGGTTTCTCTTAACAGCTAGAGGGGGTTTTTTTTTAATAGCTAGCCATTCATTGAGAAGAGTGTAGAGAAGATCCACAAACAATATATTGTGATAAAAGTCTGCATAATTAAAAAAAAAACAAAAAAAAAATCTTTCTCAAAACACGCATAATCAAATTTTGTTTTTCTCAAGACAGAAATAGGACCAAGAGCAACAACCCAATATTTGTGTTGTTTAGGGCTCTTCACTGCAAAGCTAGGTACACTGCGCGCGTGTTGTGAGTTTCTGCAGCTCTTCCATGAAGAGTGAGTTTTGCTGTTGTTTTTCCCCATTGTCCACAAAGAGAGCTCACAGGGCCTCGCAACTATACAGAAAGAGGACTATTACAGAAACCAAACACAAGAAGATAGTTCTGCAAGAGTCCGAGAGACTCGAAGCAAGGTAGAAGAACGCACATCGCCATATCCTGCAAGAGTTGTTGAGCTCGCTGCCCAGGTGCATTTCAAAATTTGCTTTTCTTTTTGTCACCCTTATGCCAGGGGGTGGTGGTGGTAATGCGCTCTCTCCATGCATATAGCTTTGCATTCTCCTAGTAGTAGAACTCCATCCCCTGCACCCCCAGATTCAGCTTTTTTGTTCAGTACTTTTTCATTTTGTTGGGATGACAGAGGATACCCCATACAAGTACTTCGATTTGTCTCATAGGCCGAGTTCGGTCTTTTGGAGGACGTTAATAAAATCTTTCGTTCTTTCTTTCTTTCTCTTACAGATATTTGTTTTTGTGTTCAACTTCTACTATATGTTAGACCTACCAGGACTCCATCCTTGCAGGAGAAGCAACACTCCCCCATGACCTATTCTTCGTCTTCTGTCTCGAGCTCAGGATCTGTGCTAATCCTCATCTTTTGTAATTCTCTTGTTTTTTGCTGCTTGTCCACCTGCAAAGCAGCACCCTGGTGGCTCTGCCGCGTCAGCAACACTGCCATCTCTAATCAATGGCGATTTCAACAGGCTTTTTTTTAATGTCTTTATATATATATTGTGTTTATTGTCAGTTTTTTTGAACCAGTGAAAAAACCTCCTCCCAATTTTATACCGGTTTTTAAAAAAACTTGTCGATTTTCAAAAACTACAAAAGGAAGGCGTTTTTTGCATCCAATCATAAAAAACCCATTATATGCATCCAATTATTATTATAAAGAAAAATTTGTATGATAGATCATAGGACGTACAAGATGTTAAGAGACTAGCCAAATGCGGGTTACTTGGTTGTGGCAATGTTTGCTCTAGTCTACCGTGTTGATGTTACTTACATAAGCATACTATAAATAGCTTTTCCCACGACATGCCCAACACTTGATATAAGGAAGTAAAGCATAAATAAAGCTTATTTATGTGCATGATAAAAGAAACTCACAATGAGAGCATGGTGTGTGTGTGTATAAACTAACAATGCATGTGGGCCTAATCATAGATCGAGAGCAACTCAGCATATTGTCCCAATAGGCCATCCTTCTGAACTTGTATACCTGTTGGCCTCAGATTGGTTTGGGGGCTCTTTTATTCAACATTATAAAGAAACCGATACAAAGATTAAGAATACAGGATACATGTATAATATAGAAACAATAGTATTGCAAGACACTCTACAAACCAATAGAGGCAAACAAAAATTCAAAAAATATTATAGAATATAGAAAAGGCAAGATAAATCAAGAAGAAAGACAGTTTGAAAGCCAAAAACTAGCTAAATGATAAAAGTTGAAAAGCTAAAAAAATCTACAGGAGGGGGGGGGAGGAGAGAGAGAGGGAGAGAAAGAAAGAAAGATTTTATTAACGTCTTCCAAAAGACCGAACTTGGCCTATGAGACAAATCAGTGTACCTGTGTGGGGTATCCTTTGTCATCCCAACAAAATGAAAAAGTACTGCACTAAAAAGCTGAATCTGGGTGTGCAATAAGTACAATGAGTGGGGGAGGGGATGGAGCTCTAATACTAGGAGAATACAATGCTATATGCATGGAGTATACAATCATGATATGCAACCTAGCTAGCTCCATCCTGTACCATAGCGGGGGTATAAAATGGTATACATCAATGAAGGGGGTGTCCACAGCTCCTTGAAGAACATGCATGAGTCTGCTCTGAAGCGAGCTAGTCGCTCTGTACCCTCTCTGTGAAACTAAGCTCTGATCTCTGTCATCTCTCTTTGGTATAGGCGTGGTGTCCGAAAGCCGGGTGTCCTTTGTCGCCTGCAGGCTCTAAGTGTCTTTGCTCTCTGGAGAGTAATTCCCTGCTGTGTAGGGGTTGGGAGTGGGGTGGATCTCTGAAAAAATGTAATCTGTGTCTGTCTGAGCCTGTAATGATGTCTCTGTGACGTTGCACGTCTAGAATGAATCTCCCCAGTATGCGTTGGTTTGTTGCCTCAAAAGAGCTGGCATAGGGAATGTGGCTCTCTAAATAAAATGGGATATCTCTCTCTGATGGTTGTATATGCTCTGCATCTACATACATATTGCTCCTAACTCTCCACCTCCTCTCTGCACACTCTGCATACCCTCTCCTCTCGCGGGATTCGTGCTGCTCTGCCAGTCTCGATCTCCAATCGATGTGATGAGACTCTAAGGTGACCAATAGCTACTCGGGAGCCGTGTGGTAAAAAGCCTTCCATGTATCTAGGTCTCTGTATAAATCCATCATCAGTGATACTCATGAAGTGATCTCTGTAGCACAGCATCTTCAGTGGAAGAGGCTGTGTAGGCGGTATCCATGTCTCGTGTATAGAGCTGCCATAGGTCTTGTCTCAATACTTTGTTCCTCTCACTATGAGAGACGGATATGTGGTGCATCCTTGTCATACTGGAATGGTGGTAGATGATCCATGTCTAGGCCATGCTATGAGAACCAATGTGTGACCTGTGCGTACCATGATCCTCTGTCTCCTCCCTCAGCCAGCTGTCTAGATGCCTCAAAAGCTCTCTATGACAATCTGTCCTGTGGCATCTCTCTGAATCTGTCTAGCAGGCATATAGTCTGGAATATGGCCTCTACCATCATAGGAGGCATAGCAAACTCTGCTCGGATAATGTCATGAGGTATTGACGGTTTGCTGCGTATTATGCGTGCCATCATGAGGTCCTGCGGTCTCTCTATCTATGTCCACCAATGGGTAGCAAGGCCTGGCGCCCATAGTGCTTCTCCATACATCAGTGCCGGTGTGACTAATGTGTCAAATAGCCACCCCTTCGTCCGGGGCTCTTGAAAATGCGCCTGGTGGCACTGTCTCTCTAGCCTAGCCAATGCTGCATATCCCCGTGTCAATCTAGCTCTGGCTACTGAATCCATGGTGAAGCGCGTGGCTGCTGCACAGAGAAGGTAACCCCTAGGTACACGTATGATGTCACCACCTCCACTTGGCGTCCTGCGAGAGTGAATGTCAGCTGACTCCTACCCTGTCTCGATGTATGAAAGACCATAACCTTGGTTTTCCCAAGGTTCACAGTAAGACCCCTTTGTGTGTAGAAATCATCGAGTGCATGTAGATGTTGCTATAGACCTCCTCGAGACTTAGACACTAATACAATATCATCAGCATAAAGCATAATATGTACTGAGGTACCTGCTAGATCAACTCCATCTCCGCCTCCCCGTATAATGAAGTCAGCCGCCTCATCAATGTATAACCCAAATAGCGTGGGGGAAAGTGGGCATCCTTGCTTCACACCAATGGTGCTAGCAATAGTCTCGGACATACCTCTTGGGCATCTGACTCACCCAAATTCTGCTCATATAATGCATAGATGCCCCATGTCATATCTGTTGGTATGCCAAGAGACTGCAGGCGTTGAAAGAGCCTCTCTCGTGGTACTTTGTCAAATGCCTTGCGCGGAAATCCACAAAGCAGCAATAGAGCTTTCTCTTCCTCACTCTCACCTGATCAATCATACATCTCAAAGTGAATACATGGTCAGTGGTAGAGAAAGCTCTCCTGAAGCCTGCTTGCCCTGATGAGCGTAAACCTGCTGGCTCAGCATATAAGCTAAGCTCTTGCTCCAACACTGCACCATAGAGTTTGGCCAACACGTGGCCAACCATAATCGTCCTGTAGTTGCTCGGATCAAGCATATCCCCTGTTTTGTGGATCGGCACGATGGTGTGCATCGTTCACTCTGAAGGCAAACCCTTTGCTAGTGCCCTGTTAAAGAGGTGTGCAAGAAAAGGAGCCAAAGAATCTACTGCATATATGAGATGCTCACCCTGTAGGCCCATATGGTCGGCGGCCCGTCCATGCTGTAGGCGGCGGATAGCTTCCTTTACCATCGAGTGGGTAAAGAAGCTAGTTGTGGTAGGTTGAGGCTCATGTGGATGAGGTATAGGTGGCTGCTGCTGTGGGGCGTGGTATAGGCCCTTTGCATATGTGTGCCTTGTTTGTGGGTCTGCAATGGGTGTCGGTGTCCGAGGCTCTCTGAAGTGCCGCCATGAGATAGGGCTATCTCTACTCATGAAGAAATGGAAGATCTCTAGCTCTTGTATCTCTGCAAAGGCTCGCCTTTTGCGGCGAGTAAGTCTCCTCATCTCTCTCCTCGACTCGTGCTCTGTGATGGCTCCCAAGGCGAAGCCGTGAGTATAGGGCTCTGCACTCGTCATCATACCATCTGTTCTGGGGCATAGTGCTAGATCTTGCAGGCTCTCCTGAGAAGACACGATGTGGGAAGCTCTGTAATGCAGCAGTCGTGTGTAAGAGTGATGCCAACTGGACTGCTGTAATGGTATCCATAGGTGCCAGGGGATCCATGAGTAGGAGCCCATCCTCTACTCTGCCAGTGTATATGTCTGCCATGTCGTGTGTGAAGTAGATGGTAGTGTGTGGCGTCGGGGTATGTTGGGGACTGGTGATACTGGTGATCTGGCTAGTGAAAATGCCAAGTATGTATGATTTGCCCCAATAGGACGAGGTGGGATGGAGAATGAGGTGACAAGCTGTGATGCCTCCAAAGACCCCATAATGTAGTCTACTACTGTGCCTCCGGTCCGTGTATGACTCCAATGTGGGAAGCATGTCAGCCCTCCTGATCCCGACCACTATAGCGTCCTGTTATAAATAACGAGACGATGCCTGGCTCGCAACTCTAGTAAGTGGTCCCCATAATGTCCTCTGTCTGATCCAGTGTCCTCTGTTTGATCCAGTGTCCTCTGATGCCCGACTAGCCCCTATCTCCTCTGGCTCCACAGGGTGGAGGATCTCCATGTCATCATAGTCATACACCTCACACTGTCTGCTCTGTGTGTGGGCATTGAAGTCACCCGTAAGAAATATCTCCCCTAGTGTAGAATAATGCATAATCTCCTCTGACAGACAAGTGTATGGCGAGGCTCATGTCTCCTCCTCATGTGGCATGTCCTCTGTAATGACATAGGAGGATCCTGATGGAGGAAAGTAACATAGGGCTATATATATAACCCTGTCGTGTGAGAGCTGTAAGCTGATCCACATGTATCTGGCCTCTGGATCCTGTGCTACCACTCTCAGTCTCCCATGTAGCTCCCGTATGAATAGAACTGCTACTCCCCCTGACCCTCTCGAGGTACCTTGGCATGTGGTCCTCCTGTATGGTGACTCCCACTGGAATCCCTCTACTCGAGGTAGCCCTCTCTCTGGGCTCTGATGTGTCTCTGTTAGAAGTATGATGTCTCTCCTCACCATAACATGCTCGAGTCATCCAAGCTGCACCCATAGTGAACCATTACAGTTTCATACTGCCATGTGTATCTCTGTCAGTGGCCTGGTCTGTGTCCCATAGGCCCCAAACTGCTAAATCCATGGGACGGCCATCAATGATGACCCGACCATCTCGATGAAGGCCTTCTTGCTTCTCTCCTCGCGTGTAAGACTCGTGGCATGCAAGCTCTCCTATGCTCTAGCTGCATCCTCGTGAGATCATCATCCAAGAAAATAGGAGCTCTCTCGAAGCCTCGTAGTATGACCATCTTCCTTATGAAGATGGTGCGTGCCTTCACATCCTGAAACTGTATGCTCTCTTCTTTGTCATGTCTTTCCCGGCCCTCCAAGCTTTGAGGAAGGGGGGGTCCCTCATGTGAGTAACCACGTCATGTGCATATTGTCCGCCCATCCCCCTCGGGGGTAGAGTCGGTTACCTCGGGAATCCCCGTGACTCTCACATTGAGTCTACGAGCATGTCACATCCACTCCTCCTCAATGGTGGTGTTGACGATTTGGAGCCCTTCCTTTTGGGCATCCTCTTTCACTTCCTTTTTGATGTTCCTCTTCACCACTTCTACCCAACCCTCCCTTGTTGCCTCCATCTTACCTTCTAGGCTCTTGGTGATTGCCTTGGTGAGTTCCTCTTTGATGGCCTCTTTGTCAACTTCCACAATCTCCCCGTCCTCTCGTGGTGGTTAGTCCCGTAGAGAGATCACCTCCGCTTTGAGGATGTCGATTTCCTCCTTCATAGTGTCCTGTTCCTTCTTCCATCCTTCTTTCTCCTCTTTCCATGCTTCTTTCTCCTTCTTCCCTCCTTCCTTCTCTTTCTCCCTCTCCTTCCCCCAAGTCTCCTTCTCCCTTTTCCAAGCTTCCTTCTCTTTTTGTTAAGCTTCGATCTCCTTCTCGACTTTGGAAAGTCGGTTGATGATGTTGTTGATGGCGGAGTCCGCCGTCTTCTTGTTTTCTCTGCTGGAGATGTTCAGGTTATCCTCCATTTTGACTATCTCCTCTTTGCTTGCACCCTTGGCCATGTCGATGTACCTCGGAGAGATGGAACCCTAACACTTACGTTGTTGCCTTGGAGGCCTAAGCAAGGGTTGGTGGGTTGGTGGGAAAAGGGAGGCGGAGGCGTTGGCAAATGGGCCAGCATAGTGAGCCTGCCCAGGCGGGAGAGAGAGCGACGAGCACGGGTGCAAACAGAAGGCGGACAATAGCGAAGCGAAGGCGGGAGAGTTGCGAGCGGCAAACAGAAGGCGGCGAACAATATTGAAGCGAGCAGGGGCGCAAACAGAAGGCAGACAGTAGCGCACAGAAGGCGGCGAATAGCGAAGCGAACAGAAGGCGGCAAACAGGGAAGCGAAGAGAGAGAGAGAGAGAGAGAGAGAGAGAGAGAGAGAGAGAGAGAGAGAGTTGTGAGTAAACAAAAAGATAAATTCGAAAGCTAAATAAACTAAAAAAGGAGAGGGATAATGTTCTAATATTAGAATCTACCCAATCTCACTCAACTTCCATGAGAGTTGAGTATGAAATATAATCATCAATTTGGCCAAACAATTAATTTGATTTTATGAGAGAAACATTCTTACATCCTACCCCGAGTACATAACAAGCTAAATTACAACTAAACCAAAGAAATTGCCATGAAGATGTATTCTTTTCCTAGAATATTAATAGAAGGAAAAAAATATAAATAAACATAGCAAAGTACAACAAAGAGAGAGGTTTGCAGATCACCAAGAATTACACATACCTGCATTTGTTGAAAACCTGAAAAATAAAGAATAAAAATACATTTATGAAAATTTGAGTAATATAAATAAGTTAAGAAGGGATAACATGATGTGAGTGCAAGGCTTTAGCCTTGTTGAATTACCGAAAATGTGCCGGCTTGTCTTTGCTCCCGTTTCCCATATGTCAATCATCGCTTAAAAATCAAAGTCGAGGAAACTTGGTCCCTCAATCGATATGCGCATCAAAGCATCAACGTTTCTTATGCTCAAGTGATTTCTCAACTTAGGCTTGATGAGATTATGAACACTAAATCCCCTCCCACATGATGCAGTGCTACAACATGGAATAATAGCAATTCCCACCAAACATAGTAGCATGGAATACTTTTCTTTCATTTTATCATTTCTCCCTATTGCAACCCATGCGTTTCTTAAACTCCACCCTTCCACTCATTGGCAGCTTGTATCTTGAAGTAGTGACATTCTTTGCTAGGTCTCTACTTATCAATGCCTCCAAAAATTTTCTTTTATTTGAACATGCTGGAGCGTCCAGCCTATATTCTCTTAGGAGCAGCTTAGGAGCAGAGCATAGATTCTATAAAATAAAAGGAACAAGTGTCATTACCTATATATATAATGTACATTACATCTATCGCTTATTTTTAATGGTGATGAGAAGAGTATTAGTTGGATACTCCCCGCACCTTCATATATGTGTGAAGCTGGACGGCATTGTGTAACATTTTCTATGCATGTAGGTTATCACTTTTGTGAGGTCGGGGCATAAATGTTAGTCAACACTTCTATTCTAGTATGCAACATTTTAAAGTTATGTGCATTATTTGTGAATGCAAGTATAGAGAATGTCATTTCTGTAATCTATGTTACGCTCAAGTGATTTCTCAACTTAGGCTTGATGAGTTTATAAACACTAAATCCCCTCCCACATGATGCGGTGCTACAACATGGAATAATAGAAATTCCCACCAATCATAGTAGCATGGAATACTTTTCTTTCATTTTATCATTTCTCCCTATTGCAACCCATGAGTTTCTTAAACTCCACCCTTCCACTCATTGGCAGCTTGTAGCTTGAAGTAGTGACATTCTTTCTTTGTTAGGTCTCTACTTATCAATGCCTCCAAAAATTTTCTTTTATTTGAACATGTTGGAGTTTCCTTTCTTGGACTCCATGCATCCCAAGTAACATGGATTACACAAATGACATTCTCTATACTTGCATTCACAAATAATCCACAACTTTAAAAGGTTGCATACTAGAATAGAAGTGTTGACTAACATTTATGCCCCAACCTCACAAAAGTGATAGTCTACATGCATAGAAAATGTTACACAATGCCGACTAGCTTCACACATATATGAAGGTGCGGGGAGTATCCAACTGATACTCTTCTCACCACCACCATTAAAAATAAGCGATAGGTGTAATGTACATTATATATATAGGTAATGACACTTGTTCCTTTTATTTTATGGAATCTACGCTCTCCTCCTAAAGAGGATATAGGCTAGACTCTGCAAGGAATATATAAAATAAATATGATCTATAAATATTATTAAAGACATTTATTAGTCTTTATCTATAAATTAAGGTTGTTTGAAATTTGAACCTTTTTTCCAAAGGTGGTATTTTTGTTAATCCTTATTTTCCAGAATTTTTAATAAAAATACTCTTAAAAAAACCCTCTGCAAATCGATTGGTCCTTTTTCCCAAAATCAACCTTAAAAAATACACTACAAGTTGGCTTTTTTTTCTCACTGGTTGTGTGTTTCAACGCTCATTTTAGCATTTGTTATGAGGACATAGAAAACTTAAAACTTCAATGCACTAATTATATGATGTTGCTCACTTGGAAGAAGCCCACGGTAGACAAGAAACCAAGGAAGGTGGGAGCCCATAGCCTACCATATTTCGAGTTCCACACTTTATCAGATATGCCTTTTTCTGGCAATTGTATCAGACCACTAGTTCCTCTTCGGCCACATGTTATAGTAGCTAGTTGTTTTTCAGTTTATGCTTTTCATTTTCTACTCGGGACATTTAGCTTCCTTGAGTTTTGGATATATTGGTACTCTAGTCTCATAGGCCACTTTGGCCTCTTGTAGACGTTAATCTCTCTCTCTCTCTTTCTCTCTCTGTCTATATATATATATATATATATATATGTATATATATGTATATGTATATGTATATGTATATGTATATGTATATATGTATATGTATATGTATATATATATATATGTATATGTATATGTATATGTATATGTATATATGTATATGTATATATATATATGTATATGTATATGTATATGTATATATATATATGTATATGTATATATATATGTATATGTATATATATATATATATATATATATATATATATATATATGTTTTTTATGGGTATGGTATGCTTGTGCATTTGAGGAGAAGGTAATCCAGGTCATGGACTTGGAGGTGGAGGTGCCCAACTTTAGAACAATGGGCATAGTAACGGGGCTACTATGGTGACTGTAGTGGTGCTAATGGCAAACAAGGCGATGAAGGTTGTGTAGTGGTAGAGCAAGAAGGGAGGGTATTTATAGGCTAGCAACCACTTAATTATTAGCCAAATAGAAACTGGGTGAATAGAACACCCAAATAGAAATTGTGTTTTAAAGCCAATAATTATTATTCTAATGGCTTTTCTTCATAAGAGAGGATATGGGTGAATATACATATCAAATAGCACATATGGCATGAAGCACGATGGAGCGGCTAGCAAAATGCAACAATGTAGTGTAGCAAACATGAAATTGGCACCCAAACAAAGGAAAATTTTAAGACATACTAGGACATACTATCCATGGGTGATTGTTAACCACTCCGTTGGTTAATGTGCTTTCGCTCGCCTGACCTACCGTAAGGCGCTTTGCCATCTTACCCACATGAACAAACACTTAACTTGTGTAAGATAGCGTTGGAACATATAAAGTAGCCTTACCACCATAAGCTTAATGTCAAATAGGGAAAGTCTACAAACTTAGTGTACATAGTTATTTAAAAATAGTAATAAAGGACTATTTTTAAGTTTGGTCGATCTAGTGTAAAAGCTAGTCATTTGTATAGAATCATTTTTGATCATATGCAATGCATAAACTTGTTCAGAAACTATTTTTAGATGTGATCCATAAGCACCAAGGACTTGACGCAAATCCCATTTGGATTAATCGTCGTTGGAAATGATAATACAATGAATTTCAGCGCATCAAACCACACTTGCTCAAACCCACCAAACCTTCTATCCCAGTAAAATGACTAGCACACTTAGCATAGTGCTTCCTTGCTAAGAAGGCTAGTTTTCTTCAGATCCACCTCAAGCAAGGAGCTTTGGGAGGAAATTAACCAACGAAACACAACCATGAGTGGAGGAACAATGGAATCCTTGGAAACAAGAGCCTCCAAACTCTAGATTCATCAACTGGCTTTGTAAATAGCGCCTTAAATTTTATGAAGAAGGCATTCAACCCCCCATCTTTGGGTGTAGCTCTAGTGAAGGAGTGGGAGAAGGACCTAGAACCTCAAAGTTCCCTCCTACAGGAAGCGATCAAACCATATATGGCACCATAATGTGTTAAACATTTGGTGTTGAGGTTTATCTGAAGCACACCATGATTAGCAAGTAGACCAACAACCGGAGCTTGGTAAATGGGACATGTCTCTATTGATATACCACTAGGGACACGTGTTTCTCAGTACACATAATAGTAAGAACACACAATGTAAGCATGAGTCCTGCTCTCCACATGAGCCCATTATAGAAGCACTTTTACCATAGAACCAAGTTCTAGTTCCTCTCTGTTTGGAGGAGGAACAACGAACATGAGGAGGGGTAAGGAGACAATGTTAGAGACTACCTCATCACAACAAAGAGATCCACAAGGGAATTCACAGAAGTGTCCTTTGCCGTCGGTGAGCGTGCAGACTTAAATCCAGGCTGGTGAAGGACAAGTGCCATTGGAAAAACTGCATAGGCCAACCCCAAACGGGAAAGAGATCCTTTACCCTGAAATAGAGGGTTTCATGAAACCATGTCCTTACGTTTCATTACATGAATATGATACCCTGAAATAGAGGGTTTAGTACAACCACCTCCTTACGTTCCACTCACATGTGAATACATACTGAGGATGGGGTTCGAAATGGGAAGGGATTGCAACTAACATAATACCTCGAGGCTCAGAGTTGGGAAAAACCAAGCCAATCCACATCTCAAGGATGATTGTTGCCAAATTTGATGGAACTCAAAGCCATGGGATCCCACTAGGATCTGCTCATTTGAACTTTGCCTTGCCTTGAGAATGCAAAGCATGCCAATGGTTTAGGTCTCTAAATACACTAGAAAAGGCCAACCTACGAGGTCTCGAGACACATTGTCATAGTGGGATTCTCATGCCCAGTGGAGCTAGATGCAACCCCATTACACAAATCTATAACCTCAAGCAGGAGGAGGGAGAGACAGTGCGAAATTACAATGCTAGAACCAAGTATCTCCACATAAGTAACACATGAAAAATTGGATGATCTATTGTTGATTGCTTTATGATTGGCCTTAAGAGCAAAAGGCTTCATGACCATCTTTACAAGTCTAAACACTACACCTTTTATGAGTGTTGCATTATTGCAAGACAATAGACTTAGTGGACAACCTGCAAGACAAGGATTTAGAAGTCATCCACCTAAACCAAGAGATAGGGGACGCATGATCGAAAGTCTCATCGTTGGCCAAGGGTGACCAACCAACACCATCTAGAGTCTTGGTTAAGGACACGAGTATGGACAAGTTGCTAGAGAATACGCTAAACTGTATAGGCTAGTAGCAAGGTCAACCCTAAGGGGGCAACCTCAATAGCCCCATCCAACACCTCAAGTAGGACACACACATCTATTCCCATGAAGAAATATGGTTTGGTGCACAATTTGCTGCCAAAATTATATGAGTACAGAGTGTCAAATGCTAAGGCCTAGACAATAACAATTTTGTGTTCATTTGGCCAAGCTCTAGGAGGGGAACCATGACACAAATCATTGTTGGTATTGGAAAAACCTAAAAGGGTGGACGGTCCTCGCACCAAGGCAACCATTGGCCTTTCTAGCCCCACCAGTCACTCCTTAACACGCATAAGCTTCAGTGCTTATACCTATCAAAATCCTTTACTTTGAGGTATGTTTAGATTGCCCTAATCACCATATCCACCTCCAGTACTACCACCCCAAGAATAAGAAAGCTATAAGTGTGATGACCAACAAGACCCATATGAGCAGAAAGAATATGATCCCTATGGGTATCCTAAATAGGCTTCAATCAAAGAGTACACCCCTTTGTTTGAAGCTATGGTGCAATAAGAAGCGAGAGACCTCAATATAGTATAAAAGCCATATTATATAGGCTTCACGCATAGACTTCACCTCTCTATTCAAAGATGTGGAGCAACAAAGTGCAAGAGACCTCAACAATATGGTACAAATGCCACCTTTCGATGCAAAGACCCACACCATATTGTGAAGTACCCACACAAAGACCCTACACCGAATTTGCTGAGTGATCCAAGCACTCAGACTCTTGTGCCCAACCAAAATGTAATTCCTTATGGAGGCATGTGTTATAAGTGGGGATTTGACCTTGCTTACAAGGATTGTCCCAATAGAGTGATAATGGTTCCCATGGTAGAAGCATATGCTTACACTTCGACTAGCCTTAACTTATTAAGTGTACAAGGAGGAGTCATTCACATAGCCCTCCTTAATGCTGTTAGAAAGCTTCAAGCTAAGAGTAGGGCAGAAGTGAAAGGAACATCGAAGGATGCCAATAAGCAAAAAGCCCAGCTTGCTTCAACTTTGAAGCAAATAACCAAAGAGCTAGAGGTAGAATCCCTAAAAGTTATAGTAGCCCCTAAAAAATGTAGTGGCCCCCCTAAAAAGGCCAATGAACCAGAACCAGAGCTCTAGAAGAAGAAGACCTTGAAGAGCACGTGCAAACATAATGCACGATCACTTGTCAAGGGAAAGATGTGACCATTGAAAGTGGCCTAGATAAGAGCTTTGAGGTCGCCTCCCTCTTGCAGAGACAACTATAGTGATCTCCTACTCAAACCCAGTCTTCACAGAGAAAAGAAAATGCACTCTTCACAAACAAAAGAAATTTATAGACTATGAAAACCTCATAGACTATGAAAACCTTTCGGAGTAACTCAAGGAGTACCCTAATCCTATGTTCAGGAAAGAGAAAATGTGTAGCCACCAAGGGGTGCCCATATGGATTGTCCACCCTGCACAAACAGACTATCCACCAAGGATGCCCACCTCACATGGACTGTCCACCACAACACGGACTGTCCACCCTACATAGACTGTCCACTGCAAAACAATGTCACACCGACACAGACTGTCCACCCTACATGAATTATCCATGGCAATAGTTTCACGCCAACACATGGACTATCCACCGCAGCACGGATTGTCCATTGCCACAGTGAGTCTATGCCATTTGTAGCATTGAAGTCTCCAATGGTACTGATTGACACTCCAATGGCATCTCTAGAGATAGGAGATTCCACCAAAGGCTACGCTGCTGCCACCTCATGGCATCCACCAAAGATAGATGACACCGACTAGACCTCAGGCATATATGGTCCCTCGACTCATCCTGAAAGATATCCGACATCCTTCACTCTTCATCTCTCACTTAGCTTCTTGGATGACATCCTTTGATTCTTATCCCAGGAGGACATCCTCTTTATCTACCTTGGAGAACATCCTTATCCTGCATCCCTATCTCACTTGGAGGACATCCTCATGCTCATCCTTGAGATACCACTTTGTACCTATTTTGTACCCCTTTTTTAATCATCAGCTTGAACTGTGTCACTGTGACCTATGTTGAGTGTGCACAATATAGTGAAGGACATGTATCAGTGTTCTCTGAGTAGTAAAAGTGTTTTTGTTCCCTTCCACAATTTCGTCTCTCCTTGTGTTGTGTTCTGCTACATAGTGTCTTTTGTGTTGTGTCATGAGCATCAAGGACTCTGGACATACTATCCAAAGAAGAGCCACCACGTAGTGTGCTGGGAAGCTAGCCCAGGTACATGTACACTAAAATTTGGCACGCCCAATGGGACTGTCGAACTGGGAGTCATGATAGCTCACACTTCCTCCATGTTGAATCCTCTTTTCCTGTTACATCCTCTTTCCATGTTGCATCCTCTCTACATGCCCAATACACGCTCTCGTGGTAGTCCAGTCACCCATCTACGAGGCCTCTCTCAATATGCGGCCATAGTCGGAAGAGGTTCAACTACTTACCACCCCAAGGAACCTCCTCTGCCTCTTCCTATGTGGCGACTAACTTTGGGAACCCCACCCTTGGGAAACGGAGGAGGCCAAGCCAACCATCATGGTCCAGCCAATCCTCCTAGCACGCAAAACCCCTTTCTATGGTTGGGCCGAGTCAACGTCAAGCTTCCCACATTTAAAGGATCATCCTGAGGATGTGGATGACCACATCCGATGGTTCATATCCATTTGTAAGAGTTGAGGTCTTGAGCAGGAGGATGCCTTCTTGGTGCTCTTTCTATCCACTCTCGAAGGTTCTACAGACAAGTGATTCAGTAGGTTTCCAATTGACCACTTTACAAATTGGACCACTCTGAAGGACACCTTCCTAGGACCTTGCATCCTGGTAACTATGATAACCGCATTCTCCAAGAGCTAGGGAAGCTCCAACTGCTACCAGGGGAGAGAGTGTCGAAACTCATGACACGGACCACAGTGCTGGTGGCTCGCTTACCCTGGTGACTTCATGGTGCGTAGTGGGTGAAATAAGCATTACCTAGATCCACCTAGCAGAAGATTCGGGAGAGTTTTCCCACACCAACAACATTGTTGGAATTCTAGGAGCTAGCCTTCCAACTTGAAAATGCACGACTCATGTTTGAGGTGTGATGTCGGCTCTATATATCCAACAGTGACACAATTGGATGACCCGGTGGCTCAGCTAAAGCGGGAGTTGGAGGCACTCAAAATGAGCTAGAAACTTCCTAGTTGAGGAAAGTACCTTGCTCTAGGTCAAAAGGGAGATTAAAGAATTAAAGGCCCAGCACAAAGCAATAAAGGGGCTATGGTGTGCCATATGCTAGTCACTTGTGCACACCGTCCAAGATTGCCGAGAAAGGAAGTATTGCTCCTTTTGTGAAAAAAGACTACATGAAGATAAAGAGTGCTACCACCTCAAGGGGTTCCATCAACTCCATCAACAACAACCTCCTTATTCCACCTTGGCAGTCCCCAACTTTTCCCATTATTCTATAGCTGCTCGTTGATGTTTTCCACAACCCTTCTATGCTACTACACCTCCTCCTTGCCCACCCACTCCCCAGGCGACCTACCTTCTACCACTCATCCCAAATCCTCCTAACCCAACCACCATGACAGTAGTCCCTGCCGTGAATCATCCTATTTGCCCTCCCCAACCTTGCAATCATCCCGTCATTTGCTATAGATGTGGGGAATACGGTCATTACCAAAGTTGTTGCCCCCTTCCTAAAGGTGCGCCGCACTGTTCGGAATCCAAGGATCATTATACTCAGGATTGCCCCAAACAAAGGGCATCCACATCCTTTGACTTCACATTTCCAACCCCAACCACCCACTTAATCTCTGTAGGACATCCTCCATCCAGAAGACATCCTTCTTCCATAGGACATCCAGAAGACATTCTTCTTCCATAGGACATCCACTTAGTCTCTGTAGGACATCCTCCATCCAGAAGACATCCTTCTTCCATAGGACATCCAGAAGACATCCTTCTTCCATAGGACATCCTCCATCCACTTGTTGCCAACCTTCCTCTCTCACTCTCGGAGTGTCCGTCACAACCCCAACACCTACCCACCATCCACCATAGTGGTCTCACCAGATCTCAAAGGATGGCCATGCCTCAAGAGCAACAAGGGGATGAGCCATATGATAAAGCTCTCCCCATTCCCTGCACAGTCATAGATCAGTCCTTCTCAGGCCTTCAAGGACCTCCACAATCAACTTTCTGTGTTGGACAACCCACCAACCCCTTCTTTTCCACATTCCAAACCACAATAGTGGAGGATCTACCCACGAAATACCATGTCAATGAACCTCTTTGATCTGCACTGGATTAGCCCAAACGTATGACAATGTCTCAATACACTACTAGAGCAACTCAATGGTACGACCACCAATTTTAGTGGTGGGTAGTATGGTGGGTTTCCCTTTCCCTTTGGTGTTGTCGACTGCATGGGTATTAGTCGTACAAATCCATCCCTTATAGAGTACAGGAGCCCCCGCCTCTGTGTGGGGATTTATGGCACCCCACTTTCCTCAACGATTGCGTTAACGGTGGTTCTGGTGTGAACCTCATGCCGGAATTCACACTCCGTGGTGCAGTAGGCCTCAAGGTGATGCGGCCAACCAACTTCTGCTTGCTGGCTTCAGGTGTAGCGGAAATCCTCACATCCTACATGGTGGAGGTCAATGCTTGCGGAGAGCCCCCAAGAAGAAGGGCCAAACAAGCCCACCTAAGTCTCCAATTTGGAAGGACCCATCTTGAATTGAGCCAAGCATTGCTATAGGAAAAAGAAAATTCCTTTGGCCTGCACACCTTTTCCTCACTCCCAACTAACGATGGTTCCACTAGCCTTCTAGCCTTCTAGCCCTCAGTTCCTTGCCAACGTCAGCGTTCCTATTGGCACCCTTCCCTTGTCCCGTCTACTTCATAGCTAAGCAAGACTAGTTACCCTTATGCTCCGCACTATCTATTCCATCATCACCTTATTTCATCTCGGTCATCCTCAACCTTACCTCCTCTTCTACACCACAAGGACCAACCGTGAATCTTCCTCCTCTTCTGATCATGCCATCACGGATGCCCTTGATCCTTGCCACGCACACTTACCTATCTCCTGGAAACCATCTTACAACCTCTAGGACCATTGGCCACCTTGGTAGGCAAGTGCCACCTCCTATCTCTAGCAGCCACGCCTATAACCCTCATCCCATTCTAGTACCGCAATTCCACCACAAGTGGACAACTCCTGTCACCCCATGTGGGAGTATTTTCTTTCACTTCAAGCCCCCATTCAACAACCGATCACCAAATATACTAGCGGGCATGCCACTATGTCTGGACGCAGCAAGATCACCTCCCATAGAAAACCAATGCAAGACCTACCCATCTTGGCAGGCAAGTGTCCCTCTTAGTCTCTTTAAAAAAAACATCCCAACTATTCCCTCAACCGTGCTCTGGCTCATCCGTCAACTTCACCCCTTGGTTTGTCTGCCATCCCCAGTTCATCTTCCAACCCCTCGTCCTATCACCCAATCACCCCCCCTTGGTGGACTTCCTCTCGCCCTCTAACCCATTCACCCCCTCTAGCGGACGTCCTCTCATCCTCACCCTTCCTCTTGGTGGGACATCATTTCATCCTATCAACAATCAACCCCCCTCTTGTGGGTGGACATCCTCTAACCCTTTCCCCTCTCTTTAACGGACATCCTCTCCACCCAGTCACCCCCTCTCTCACGAATGCCCTCTCACCCTCAACATTCCCCCTTCGCCCCCCCTTGCATACGTTCCCTCGTCCTGTCACTGCTTAACCCCCCCTTGGCGGACATCCTCTTGCCCTCTCACACACTCACCCCCTCGCTCATGGAATCCCTCTCACCCTCAACATTCCCCCTTTACCCCCTTGTGGATGTTCCCTTGTCCTGTCACACCCACTCGACCCCCCCCCCCTTGGTGGACATCCTCTCACCCACTCACCCCCTCCCTCATCCTCTCACCCACTCATCCCCTCCCTCAGGGATGCCCTCTCACCCTCAACATTCCCCCTTTGCCCCCTCGTGAACATCCTCTCGTCCTGTCCCCCCCTCCCCCCCTTGGTGGACGTCGTGACGCTCTCTCACCAATCACCCCCTTTCACGTACACCCCCCCTTTCGCGTACATTCTCTTCACCTCAACCCTTCATCGTTTAGCTAACCTCTCCACCCCCTAGCAGACATACTCACCCCCTCCCTCATCACAGCAACCTCTCCATCCCCCCCCCTTGAATTTCCTCTCCTTCATCCTCTCATACCTCAAACTCCCCCACTCGCGAACTCCTCCCACCAATCACCACCCTCCTTCATGGCACCTCTTCCCCTCTCCCTTGACTGTCCATTGTGCCCCCTTGAGACCCTTCACCCACCAATCACCCCCCTCCTTCACGGCACCCTCTCCTCCTCTCCCCCTCGACTGTCCACCCTCCCCCCTAGTCAACTATCCAACCCCTCCCCTTGGCCGAATTTCCGCCTTAACTATCCAACCCCTCCTCTTGGCCGAATGTCCGCTCCACCAAGCCCCTTTTTCAACTATCCACCCACCTCACTTCGTCGACTTCCCCATCCACCCCATCCCGTGTTGACCACCCTTACCTCTTCGTCGCGATTCAATCAACTACCCCCCTCTTTCTCACCCCAACTGCCACCCCCTCGACTGTCTATTGCCCCCCTCCTGAACCTTCACTCACCTTCCCCCCCTCATGGTGGCTTGACGAGGATGCTCGTCATGCAAGGTCATGAATGACACGCGGGGGATACCGCATGCTCGCAGCCGACAGAGGAGTTGCGGGAGTAGCTAGCATAAGACTTGTAAATGGAGCTGCAAGAGTTTATGGAGTTATAGTTGAACCGGGCCTTAGGAGAGCTCACTAAGGGTCCAAGTATTATGGTTCAAGTCCGTTCAGATGGAGGTGGTCGGACAAGCTTGGTGTGGTGTGGGTACATTACACTAAGCATGGTGTGGAAGCCTATGGTGGTCGGAGATACGAATGGGCACAAGGCCAAGGGGTAGGCAACCATACAATGGAGCATGGAGGGGATACGATGTGCATCCATGAGGCGGTTGGCGTAGCTGATGGCCGGTTGCGTGTATGCATAAGCATAGAGGGCTTAGGCACCAACACAACACACAACACACAGGGCAAGCGAGAGGAGGCGCACAAAGGCGGCCGGCTACACAGTGCGTAGGGGCGGATTGCATCAAGGAGATGGCCGGGTAGCGCATCAAGGGGCAGCCGCCTACGCTTAGAGCAGTTGGGTCCCATCGTGGAGTAGCTGCCTACATACAAAGCAGCCGGGTCCCATCGTGGAGTAGCTGCCTACATATAGAGAGCAGCCGGGTCATGCGAAGGGGCATCACCTACACCAAGTAGCAAGCGAAGAGCATCGTGGGCAGCCGTGGGCTATAGCAAGGCTGGTATGCGCATCAGCAGGTTGTGGCAAAGGAGGGGGTTGCAGAGGCGACGACTGTTTAGCGTGGAACCCTTTGAAGCAGAGGAAGCAAGCAGCAGAGCAGAGCAGGGTCACACCTGCGTGATTCTAGAGAGTAAGGCAGTGGACAACCTTCTCGGCAAAGCCACACCTACCTATGTGGTAAGTAGGATTATAGAGCCAGGGCACACACGGTGTGCGTGTGCCAAGCCAGGTTCAGGGGGGGCATAATTGATTATCATTGTATATTCAGGGTTTTCTGGAATACAGCCTCCTTGGGCTTGATGTATGTGTGAAGGGGTTGTGGCCTCTCTCTACTATTTGAAGTATTACATGCTGTGACGACAGAGTTGTGGCTCCGTGGTGGGTGTGTGAGTAAAGAGTTGTGGTGATTGATTATTAGAAGATGTGATGATGTGATGCAGAGATAGCTAGTGCTATGATGTTTACATTATGTTGTGATGGATGTCTTGGATGTTGATAGCTTAGTGGGTTCTTATTACTAGGAGAGGGACGGACTAGTAGATTGTTGGTTTATTTGGGATGGTAGTGGTTCAGCACATAGGTAACTTGAAGGGGAAAAGTGAGATTGTGCGAGACCCTCATTACAGTGGCTCACCCCTCACCCCCAACCTCTGGCGAATGTCCGCTACCCCCCCTCGCGACACTTCACTCACTCCCCCTCCCTCACAACTCCAATCACCCCCCCTTTCGCGTATATTCGACATCCTACCCAATCCCCCTCGTAGACTTCCTACCACCCTCCTCGTGGCCTCTACTACAACCCAAGTTCTTTTCTTTAAGAAAGTTTGTAACTTACTTATCACATTGGATGAATGGGAATTTAAGAGCTCACATAGCTAGACGCAAACCTGAAGAGGAAGAGGATGAACCATGACCGATTGAACATCCTCCCTCTGCTGGAGTGGAGATCAAGGTAGAAACACACATGTAGATAGAGCAAGCAAGGAGTGATATATAGATGCACAATGATCAAAGGAGATTGATGAGAATGAGTGAAGTACAAGTGAAGTGAGATGATATGGTTCCTTACACACAATCACAAGGGTGTGTGTAAGGAACAAGTATAAGTGAAGTGACATGATACGGTTCCTTACACACACTCACAAGAGTGTGTAAATACGCTAGGGGGAAAAAACTTCCTAAAGAGGGAAAAAGTGTACTGGCCCATTAATAGTCTACGTCCACGCATCACTACTATAAAAATGGCTAAAATTTCCTCCCTATAGAGATGATGTGAACATGTACATAGAGCATGTGGTGGATTAATCCCCATTTGCAATAATGTATGATAAGTGTGATATTGCTTGTCTGGTAGACACTTCTAATGTAATGAAAGATGCCCAATTATTACATGTTATATTTGGCCACGCTTCTATTGGTGGTTTGATGCTTTTCCAATAATGTGGGATGCTAGAGGAGCTTCCTCAACTTAATCCACTACCAAAATATGTTTATGAAAGATGCATCCGTAGCAAAGTTAGTTGCCAACCTTTTCTAAAGAATGCAGCAAATAGAGTTGATCACAAATTATAGCTTATACATAGTGATGTGCGTGGTCCAATGGGGACTAATTATTTGGGAGGAAACTTATATTTTATTATATCCATTTGATGATTATAGCAAACTTATATTTTGTTATATCCATTTGATGATTATAGCAAGTTCAACTAGTCTTACTCTATGAAGGAAAAATTAAAGGTATTTTCTCATTTTCAACACTTTGTTGCTATGGTTAAAAATGAAACTGGCTTAAAAATTCAAACTCTCTGTTTAGACTAGGGAGGGCATATATGTCCAATGTATTCATAGATTTTTTGGCACAAAAAAGGCATTAAGAAGTAGTGTACAACGCCTTATACGCCATAGAAAAATAGGGCTTTCATATTGATGGCACATTCCCAATGTGAGAAATAGGATGAGCCATGACATCCCCCCCCTTCTCTACATAACCTAGTTTTTCTAGATTTTTGACATCTCAAAGCCACTCGCCATTATAGGTCATGTGGTTAGAGTCTCCCAAATCCACATACGATACATCATCATCATTTGTGGATACATCTGCAATCACTAAATTCAACATGTGCTACATAACAAACAAATTCTCACCCTACTTGCTCTTGAAGATGCATAATTGTTTAGACAACTTGTCATTTTTTATGTTACTCTATTTCTTATATATACGACATTCTGCTTTGCAAAGTGACATGGTTTGTCGCAAATAAAAGAAAAATTCTTTGAGCCTGATCTTGATTACTGTCTTTGCCAATTGCCTCAGCCTATCTAGCTCACCTATCTTAATAGATTGGCCTCTTCCACTTGTGTGTGTTTGTTGCCTAAATCATTGGACTGCCTGTTGTTTTCATAATCTTATGTGTGCTTGTTGTTGTTGTTGCTCTGAATAATTGGTTTGTTGTGTTTGTTTTGTTGATGCTGCTACTCTGAATCATAGCCTAGCCTAGATCCATGTTTTCTAACATATCAGAGCTAGTTTAGCTAGGATTATGGTAAATTAAATTGTCTTAGAGAGTTAGCTAAGTAGGATAAGTGATTCTGCACAATAGGCATCACAATAAATTTCTCTTGATTACAACTTTAAGTACATTCTCTTAATAAGAGTGGCTTGCGCACTCACAAAATCTCACTCCTTTTGCTAGCATGCATCATCTCTATGCAAGAATATAGCCAATACTGGTGGGGAACATAGTACGAGAGTAACACACAAAGTGGTTTGAGTGAAAAACTCACCCTTGCTACTTGGTCAATACCCATAGCCAGTATTAAAGAAAGCATCTCTCCTATGGCTGATCAGATTATGGACTTCATCAACTCTATGTAGAGGAGGCTGATCACTCGGTAGACGGAGGTACCATTTACTATTTGAGAGCTGTTAAAAACATGGATATAGGCTAGTCTATGGAGGATCAAAACTAATCAACCTCATAGTCAAGTGATTAAGAGAACTAGAGGCTTGACAAATGATGTAAATTAATAAAGGATTCGATCAAGACAAAAGACACAATAATCATCTTGCATTAGAGTTGATCCAAGTACATACTTTTAAAAACTTAAAAAATTACTTTTGATGCTTGCCTCTACCTTGTAGCAGTCCTCAAGTATCTGGTGGCTGAGGTGCTTAAGCTGGCTAGTGAGTTTTCCCAACACTACGTGCTCTTGCCTATGAAGTGTGCAGAGAAGTCCACGAGGAGGGAGAAGATTTGTGCACACCAGACTCTTACTTCTCTAGGTGATACCAAAACTGTTTCTTGCTTCCTTTCTTTTTGCACTACGTCGATGTTTCCCTTCTCTCTTCTTTAGAAAATTTTGCCTACTCAACTTCTTAGTCGGGAAGATCCACTCGGTGATGGTCACAATCTCCCTAGAGGCCAAGGAGGCCATATCATCCTCCAAAACAACCCCAAGGAAACTCGCATCTACTCGGTCTGCTGCCTAAGCAAGATCAACAACAAGGTAATGGCAGGATGCATGTGGGCAATGTCAAGTGTACCCAAGTAAGAAAGTAGGTTGCCTAGGGTGTGGAAAAGCAGGCTATAGAGATCTAAGAGGGTGCATATGTAGGTAGGAAACTATGGAAAAAAGGCAGGATGTAGAGCTAGCACAATGCAAATGAAAATTTGAAGTACACATGTATACGAAAGTTTAACCCTATACTTAGTGACACACTTTGTGTTGCTAAGCGACACTCAATACTTAAAAAAAAAACTCGCTTTGGGGACAGTACTAATTGTTAAAAGTGTTGCTAAAACGGGTGTCACGTAATGACACCCATACGTTTCATCAATAACAACGTGTCGCTTAAGGCCCTCTTACCTTATAGTGACATAACCAATGAAGATGCATTTCTCTTTCTTTGGATACAACTTTGTTCTCACTTCATTGGAAAGATGCACATCTGCAATACATCCAAATACATATCAAGTGTGATACATCTACAATACATCCAAATACATATCAAGTGATACATCTGCAATACATCCAAATACATATGAACTGTGATACATCTGCAATACATCCAAATACTTTCAAGTGATACATATCTGGTTTTATGCCTATAAACTTATGCTTAGGCGTCATACCATGAATAGTTGCAGTGGGGGTCCTCTTCATAATGTAAACAACAATTGTTGCTGCTTCTACCCAAAATAATTAGGCATATTATTTTCAGACATCAAGACATTTGCCACTTCTGCAATGTGCCTGATTTTCCTTTCTGCAATACCATTCTACTACAGAGTGTACTTGTATGTGAACTGTTTCTTGATTCCTTGGTTTCTCAAGAAAGTAGTATCCAAAACTATTATATAGTATATATTAACTCGTCATGTTCGAATGCAGATTTTTGCTACCAAGTCCAATAAGAGAATGAGGTATGGATCCTTCCCCTCCACTCCTTTCCTCTTCTTCTTCTCAGCTCCACAGTAAGAAATCAAGAATCAAGAATCAAAGGAGATCCCTTCTTTCACTCCTCCTAAGAATGTAGTTCAAAGTGTTTGGAACTTCCTCTCCACCTCTATGAGGAGGGCAATTAGAGCTCAAAGTATTAGCCACCAAGATTTCTTCCTAGAAGTCATTGACGGATGCTATTAAAAGCAAGAGCTAAGAGACAAGATTCCTTCCCCTAGAAGACATGTTGGATGCTATTAAAGCAAGAGCTGAGAGATTCAAAAGGGAATACAAAGATACTCGGTTAGCCAGCTTTGGATAATCAAAAGAAGCTCAAAATCCTATGGAATCTAGCTTTTGAGAAGCTAGATCCTTTGAGCAACATAATTAAGTTAATAGGCCAAAATGTGATTAAAGACACACCTAGCTAGCTTCATAGTCTTTAGCACCAATAGTATCAAATTATATTCCAAGGAGAAATCTTTGTGTGATCACATTCTTACACTAACTCATGCACGACACTTCATTGCCAAGTCCCTAATATCTAATATATGTGATGTCCTTGTTTGTTCTTTCTACTATTAGTAGCTAGCCCTATGTGCCGAACATGTGATGTCCTTGTTTGTTCTTTCTACTATCAGAGCCGGCCATGTGCTAGCCATGTTTTGTCTATATATGTCTTAGGAAAATATTTTCATGCGTTGTTCTAATATATAATTTCCACTTTTCAAGAAAAGAAATAGGAATGGCTATCTTTCCGGTGCTTTCACCAGAGTACTTGATTGTAATTAGACACTAAGCCCGTCTCTACAATGTATTAATACTTGTTCTAAGAAGTTTATATTAGCTACCTGCCCTCCCCTCCTTTGATGAGGACGCTCATCTAGCAAGGTCATGATGACGACTTCCCGAGTCCCACCTCACACCTAGATGCGCGATGGAATGATTCGTCTTGTGATGGCTACGTTGGCTTGGAGGTCTAGGGAGACGTTCACCCCAAGGGTGTGCGTGCCAACATGAAAAATATATTAAGACCTTAGTCTCTTTAGGCATGGACGGTTTGGGTTCTTAGCCGTCGGCGTGGATCTGGAGGAGGCGTGGGCTGGAGAATTGAAGATGCATGTTGGTTGAGGCGCCAACCTTACATGAGGCGCCTCATGCCTCAAGGTTAACACACAGTGAAGGAGCCAATCAAGAGAGCCTGTAGCCAAATGTGATCGCGCAGCCAGGTGCTCACGGAATCATAGAGGGTGTGCGCTTGAGCGCTTGTGCAAAACAGGCAAAACCCCTCTCGGGCTTGGAGCGGGGTTTTGCTTGGGAGTTCTATCCAGAGTGCACGGTGCCCTGGGGGTGTGCCAGCGCGAAACGGGAATCCGCCTCTATAAGGGTAGTGGGTGCTCCTTGACCGTGTGAGTCGTGGTGAAGAGGGAGCCCGACTCACAAGAAGCGCTGGGGCGCTTGGTGCCTTGACGGTGTAGGCTACACGGTGTACCTTGACAGCGGAGGCTCCGTGGTGAACTTGCATCCTAGACGGCAACACGAAGTGAGGCGCTGGGCCTCACACAGTCGGTAGAAATATAGAGTGAGACCAAGGTAACATCACCGGGCTGTCTTGCGGTCCGGAGTACGGTGGAGCCATTGTTTGGGGCTTGACACACACATACCATTTAAGACTTGAAGAATTTGAAGAGTAAGCTTTTGTCTACAATACACATTGTATATCTTGGTGGAAGAATTAATAAAAGGGGTTTTGCTATATGAGTACATCCTATGTGTATGAGTCTCTTGCTTATATGTTTGCACCCAGTTTGAATACTCATTGTATTGAATCATCTCATGTATGCTAAGTGAAAGGGACACAACCCCGCAACACATATCTAGTGGATATCTTGAGTGTGTGATGCTTTGTCTCATGCTAAAAGGAACAGTGTGAGTAAAGACATCTTGTGGGTGAGCATACTTGTGTGCCACAATATCATAAACGTGAGACTCTCATATTGGATTGTATAAGTGAACGGTGTGATTCCTTGTGCCTTTGCGAGATGGACTAATCGTCGGTTCGATTGTGAACGGTTGTTTGTGTGTAGCAAAACGTGAAAAGCTGCAAAAAGAAAAACTACTTGTGACACCCCCCTCCCGGTCCCTTCTTTGTCACACACACATCCAAGAATTAGGTAAGACTCATGCATAATGCAAGCGATAACCAATAAAGAAATGCTTACAATATCCAAAATTCTCAAAGGCACA
This sequence comes from Cibotium barometz, assembly GCF_041138505.1. NCBI lineage: Eukaryota > Viridiplantae > Streptophyta > Polypodiopsida > Cyatheales > Cibotiaceae > Cibotium > Cibotium barometz. The sequence continues at coordinate 63,643,403 of NC_141049.1, forward strand.
AAGTTATGAATAATGGAAGAGCTCATACTCCTCTCACACTTAACATACTCATGCATAATGCAAGCGATAACCAATAAAGAAATGCTTACAATATCCAAAATTCTCAAAGGCACAAAGTTATGAATAATGGAAGAGCTCATACTCCTCTCACACTTAACATACACATAAGTGGTCCCTCATTTCTAGGCTGCTATATAGTCTATAAGTGGTCCCTCATTTTTAGGCTCCTATATAGTCGATAAGTGGTCTAGGCTCTATAGTCTAAAATATATTGTCCTTCTCTTAAAACCTTGGGAAGAGTCAAGAATCTGGATCATCACTTGGCTTGCGTGTGCGCCGTGCGGCCGCTCAATATGCGCACGGAAATGGTGTGCAGAAGGAGACCTTGACGTAAAGAAGTTTGTTGATTAATACTCAATTAACAAGTTGCGTATTGGAACTTCTTGACTTTGTGAAGACACGTGAGCCAGTCTACTAGGGAAAGGTCAGAAAATGCTAGATTGAGTAAGTAGTAATTGATTGAGAGTCGAGGACCTCTTTTTGGGAGCGAGAGAAACGAGTGATGGAGGCTTAAAGCGATGAGAGAAAAAAGGGCTCCGAAACATGGGCGTGGCCACGAGCAATGATAACCCTCAAATGGGCGTGGCCCGTCATGGGTGGGTGCTTGACAGTTGGATAGAGGCGCAGCTGTATCAGGAAGAAATCAGGAGTCGACTGGAGGAGGCAGGGAGAAAAGATCCGCCAACAAACGCCATTCTGCTCTGCTTTACCCACCCCCACCAATTTACCGTTTAAAGTCTAGCCTTTCCACCTGCCCGGCTGATTGCGACCCAATGTGCACTTCCCACTACACACAGTTCCCACCATTATTTGACCCTTTTCCGCCAGCACCCTCTTTATAAGGCTACCCGCATCTGAGATTCTATCTACTACACACTTTGCATTGTAATTCTATCCATTTTAGGACGTTCGTAGCACTACTTCCCGCCGTGGACCAATTAAGGTTAGGCTTTGCCTCGATTTTTTTTTATGTGAAGTATATATCGGAGGTGTTACTGAGCTTTTGTATTGACCTCCTTTTATGACTGATTATCATTTCTTTAAAAAATAATAATAATTTGTGAAGGATTTAAGGATGACGAAGATACCGGTGCTCCTCGTGGTGGTGGCTCTGGTTGTTGCAGTACTGTTGGGCGCCTCCGCCAATGCAGAGTCGGACACGTCGTTCGTGTACGCAAAGTGCAACGCCAACCCCATCCCGAACGGCAGCCCGTTCTGGGGCAACCTGGGCGCGACTCTGCACCAGCTGGTGGAGAACACCGCCTACGCCGACTTCGACTTCAAGACGCAGAACGGCGGAGCCAACTGCCCGGCTTTCGGCGAGGCCACCTGCGACAAGACCATCTCTCCCGAGGACTGCACCGACTGCCTTTCCCACCTCTCAAATCACATCTGGGGCATCTGCAACGACGCCATCGGCGCTCAGGTCAAGTTCGGCGACTGCTGCCTCCGCTACGAGCAGTACCGTTTCTAGTGGCGCTTACTTTGTACTTGGAATTAGGATAGCTAGCTTTCAGTTTGTCATAATAAATAATTGTCCCCACCCCCCTGTATTAATCAGCGTTTTGGGACCCAAATAACGACCGCCGTTACACACTGGAGTATGCTTGTGAATATGGCCATGCAAACAATGTATTTCTCGTTTGTCCTGATGTGATCAATTAGTGTATGTCTGATAGTTATTGGCTCTTCTATGGGCATGTGCATCTTGCACGTGTCACCACTCTCATGACCAAGACTACGAAGCTAATGACAAAAGCGTTTCTTTGCACGAGTCGTCTCTGACCTCGGCTCGAAAAACAAAAAACTTGCATGTGTTCGTAGTGTGACACAGCTCGATAGTGTTGTGGTTTTTTCTAGACAAATCTTTATTCAAGTCTATTTGTTGAGCCAGGCAATACTTTTTCTCTCTGAATTGAGTAAATCGAGGATTTGTAATGGAGACATCTCTATTAGCTTGGTTTGCATGTATTGTGTACAAAGGAGCTCAATTCTAGGATAGAGCATCATGCTTCCATGGCTTGAGTAATATGCACTTGATTTGAAATGGTCTTTGAAGTAATGTAGAGCATTGTTTGTCCATGTTTCTTGTAGGCACAAAGTATTTGAAGCCTTAAGGTCATTTTATATCCCTATTATATTTACATAATAAGGATATAAAATGTTTCTTGTAGGCACAAAGTATTTGAAGCCATAAGGCATTTTATATCCCTATTATATTTACATAAAGAGAAGGTGTTAAGGCTATATATTATCATGGCATTCTTTTGTCCTCTACAACCAAGAAGTTAAACTTCAATTTTTTGTGCACTCCAAAACTTTTCATGGATAAAGTCTTTACCTACCTTTATGTTTTTAGAGACTCACGGGCCTAAAAAAAAGAAATAAGTTTCTTGGACCTTTCATTTTTTATTATGCAGTCTAGTATGCAATTCCATGTTTTCCTATTAGTTTAGGATAGAATGCCACTTTTTCTTGGGTTAACTCTTGTGAATGATGAATAGTTCTTCTTAATGTTGCTTCTATTGGGAATTGTGGATGACATGTAAAAGTGCAAGCCTTCTTGATGGTGTCTTGTATCTTTTTCAAATTATGAATTTTAAATGGGTGTCTAGTCCTAGTTAGTTAAATCATTAAAGAAGTTCATGCTTTTCTTGGTGAACTTAAGGGTTTATAAATTGTTAACCCAAGGTTAATGAGGACCACCTACATTCATCAACAACGGGCATACACATTCACAGAAAGACTAAATACGTGCCACACTCACTAGCACAAGACTAACAAAGTGGAGTGCACTTACCGTTGACACTTGATCTAGTAGTCTGCCTCCCTCCTCACACACGACCCTGTTTTTCTGTCTCCGATTGAGATACCCTCTTAGGAAAAGAAGGTATATACTGCAGTGTGTTGTATACAATGTATACAACGTTTTCAGGATCTGCGGTGCGATTTGGGCACGTTTCGGGCGCGTTTTGGGCACCGCAATGTTTCTGCAGACGTTCTGGAGAGGCATCATTTTGGATTGGTTTTGCTCAATTTTGGGTGTTTGGACTGTGCAGCGGCAAAGATTTGGTGTGCAACAACATCTACAGTGTCTTCAACAACATCGACTATCATACTTTCACCAGTAACACTCTATTCTCTACTCTGTGTTATTTTGCATACACTTTGCAGGTGATTCAGGCAGTTGGCAGCCATTCGGGGTTGCATTCAGTGAATACTAAGTACTTGTAGTGTGTTGAAAGATTTTTTATTTGGTAGACAGTCATGGCTAGTAGTAGTGATTAGTGATGTATTCAACATGTTGTCTACTGAGGACAAACTTGATGGGACTAAAACTACCCATTGTGGTCCTTTAGATAGTACATTGGTGCCCATAGTTCTCAATGCATTGCCAGATTCTTATCAGAGTTTTGCCTCTACCCTTAGACTCATGATGAAGGAAAATCCAAATGCCCTTACATTTGATGAGCTGGTTTCAGTACTCTTGCAGAAGAGCAGTCTAGGCAAAACAGATCTGTTATATGCGAGTTGGTGACCAAGCTTTTATTTGCCAGTCAGAAAGGCAAAAATAAAGCTTCTTCGCATGGTGGCTATAAGCCGAAATCTAAATCCTTAGATAAGGATGTAGAGAAAGAAGACGATAAGCCTAAAAAGAAGGGCAAGTGTCACTATTGCAAGAAACGAGGGCACTACATAAATGAGTGCAAGAAAAGGCTAGAGAAGAAGAAAAAGAAAGAATCCGGCATGGCTGTGGTAGATGCATCTGCCACCAAGTGCAGAGAAGAAGGAATCTGCAAGTTTTGCTCAAGATGATTGGACATGGACTCTACATTGTAGTTATGACCCTTCTGTTTATGATGTATGCATGTCAATGGCAGAATCAGACGCTTGGTACTTTGACAGTGGTGCTAGTAAGCACATTACTTCACAAAAAAATTTGTTCTCATCTCTAGAATCTGTCCTAAGTGCAGGAATCGTCACATGTGCAAATGGTTCCTCATATCCTGTCAGGAGTTGGTACAATTGTGCTCACTGTTGCAAATGGGGGTGCATTTACTCTTTCTAAAGTTTTATATGTGCTAGGCATTAAGAAGAACTTACCGCGAAGAACTTGCCGTCAGTTTCAGCCTTAGCCTTATCAGGCTTGATGGTGAAATTTTTGGATGACAGATGTACAGTTTAGGATAGAAATGATGGTTATTCTTTCATTACCTCGGGTACCTTGTTTTATGGCCTATACAAGATGGATGTATTTGAGAAGTTGCAGTATGATGCTTGCTCAATCTCTACGACTCATGCTATGAGTGATGCAGAATTATGGCATGCACGATTTGGCCATCTGAATTATGGTAGTTTGTTATGCCTTCAAAGGCATGATATGGTGTCTGAGTTGCCAACTCGTGAGACCCCTGCTAGACATGTATGTGAGGGGTGTATCCTTGGTAAAATGCCTCGGGCATCATTTCCAAAGGATGGATTTGTGAGAGCAATTAAGAAATAACAGCTTATACATAATGATGTATGTGGTCCTATGAGGATACCATCTATTAGGGGATATCTCTACTTCATCACTTTTATTGATGATTACTCCAGATATAGTTGGGTGTATCCATTAAAGTAGAAGTTAGAGGTTTTTATGTGCTTTAGGCACTTTGTATCCATGGCTGAAAATGCATGTGAATGTAAAGTTGGCACCCTTCGTTCAGATCGAGGGGGGGAGTATATGTCCAAGGAATTTCATGCATATATGGCTGAAAAAGGCATAAGACATCAATGTACAGTGCCATACACACCTTAGCAAAATGGTGTGGTTGAGAGAAAGAACAGGTCTCTCATGGAGATGACACGATGTATGGTGAAAGCCTAAGATTTACCTCATGGTTTTTGGTTAGAGGCAATTATGTGCGCAAACTATGTGTTGAACAAATGCCCTACCAAGGCCTTGCAGTCTAAAACTACTTATGAAGCTTGGTATGGTAGGAAGCCTAGCTCATTTGCGTGTTTTTGGTTGTCTTGCTTATGCTCTTGTGCCTGAGTAACAATGCAGTAAGCTTGATGATAAGGCAATTAAATGCATATTTGTGGGATACAGTTCAGAAAGCAAGGGATATAGACTCTACTATCCAGCCTCAAAGTGGATTTTGGTAAGTAGAGATGTTGTTTTTGTCGAGAACTCAATTCAGCCCATGCTTTCATGCAAAAAACAGCAGAATGTATACTCACAAGACATTTAATTCTCTCCTGTCTTTGTTTAATGGAGGGAAGCCATATGTAGAGCTATTGAATGGTCAACCAAGTGCTGAAATTCAGTCTTTGTAGGTGCAAAATCAGCCTCCTTGATGAGCCAATTATTGAGGATTTAGTGGATGAGGAGAGAGTAGCCACATAAGAATCTAGGTGTATGCTAAAATGGCTTCTCAATGGCTTGTGCAGACATTGAGGGATAGTAAGTTGGCAGCTCCTTTACCTAGCAGAACTCGTGCAGGTTCTCATCATGCAGATTATTCTCATGTGGATCATGTTCTCATTTCTACTTTGTGTAATGAGGAGGAACCTGTTTCCTTTGAGAAAGCATAGGATGGTGATCATTGGATGCATGCTATGCAGGATGAGTATAACTCTATACTCAAGAAAATGACACGTGGTATTTGACAAATCTACCTCATGGCAAGAAGGCCATTGGTACTAAGTGGGTTTACAAGTTAAAACGCAAAGCAAATGGTAGCATTGATCGCTACAAGGCCAGACTTGTTGCAAAGGGGGCCCAATAAAAGGACATTGATTTTTATGTGACCTTTGCACCCACATCTCGTATGACTACCATTAGGTGTCTCATTCTCTGGTAGCACATCATGGGTGGAATGTACATCAGTTGGACATTAAGACTGCAGTCTTGAATGGTGATTTACATGAGGAGGTGTATGTATCGCATCCTCCTCGTTTTGTTATTAAAGGGGAAGAGTCTAAAGTATGCAGGTTGAAAAAGGCTCTTTATGGCCTTAAGCAGGCTCCTAGAGCATGGTATGAGAAGATTCATGTATACTTGGTTGCAAATGATTTTTGCAACAGTCCAACAGAGAGTACTCTCTATGTGAAGAGTAGTAAGGACACATTTTTGGTCATCGTTCTATATGTTGATGACATGCTACTCACAAGACTCGATATAGATAATATTTTAGCCTTTAAGGTTGATTTGCAGTCATCGTTTGAGAGATGTTAGATTTGGTGCCCTTACATTACTATTTGGGGATTCAGTTTATGCAACGCAATGATGGCATTGATGCAATCTAAATATGTACAAAAGCTATTGAAGAGGTTCAATCTTGAAGAGTGTAAACCTGTGGCTACACCTATGGTGATAGGTACTCGATTTAGTCTTCAAGATGTAGGAGACTCTTTTGATGCTAGTTTGTATCAGAGGCTGTTAGATCCCTTCTTTATGTGTGTAACATGAGCCCAAATATATAGTATGCGATCTCATAGTTGAGTAAATTTATGCATAGCCCAGGTAGGAAATATTGGCAGGCTGTTAAGTGGGTTTTCCATTATTTACAGGGCACTCAATATTTTGGATTATTTTATCCAAATGGGGGTGAGTCATAGCTCCATTCTTTCAATGATTCAGATTGGGCTGGATGTTATGACACACGAGTGTCCACACTAGTGGGTTTTTCTTTTGCCTTGGTGATTCATGTATATCATGGCTCAGCAAAACAAGAAGCAACCTATAGTGGCCACTTCCAAATGTGAAGTTGAGTATGAGGCAGATTTTACAGCTACAGCTGAGTGTGTGGTGTGGTTCAAACGTCTTATGGCTGATTTGGGTGTGGACAATCGTCGCACTACGATTTTCACTGAGACAGCTAGAGCGCATTAGCAGTTACGAGGAACCCAGTGTTTCATGCTCGCATAAGCACATTGAGGTGCATTACCACTTTGTCAAGGAAAGACTCTCTGCAGCAGCAGAGATCAGCTTGGTCTATGTGCCTACACATGACAACATGGCAGATTTATTCACAAAGGCTTTTCCTCGTGAAAAGTTTGAATCTTTTCGTAAAGCTTTGGGTTACTGCCTTTTTAGGATTGATCGACCATACCCTATACATGTTGACATCATCACTCTAGGGGGGATTTGTAGCATTATATGGTAGTGATGTGTGTGAACACACTTAGGACCGCCGGGGCACTTTTTCCCTCACAAGGAGGTTTTTTCCTCCTGTACGTATGTACACCCTGTTATCTGCTCATTTTGGGGTGTGTATTTATCTTTTGTATCTAGCACACATTTATTCATTCTAATCTAGTGAGTTTGTCTGCTCTCAAGCTTCTTTATCTTGTGTGTGTTCATTATTGCAACCCTAACTCTAGTTCCAGCATTAGCATAATCACATGGAGTGGCATCTTCATTGACTCTACATTAGGATCACAGAGGTATTTTACCTTTGGGTGGGCATTGAAGGGGGGTGTTGGATATCAATGCTCCACCCCCATATTGTATTGTCTGAGGCATAGATCAAAATCAATTAATCATTTACTCTTCTATGATTTATTTATAGAGTTAATTATTAATAAAAAACTCAATTCCCTTATAATTAATCAATGAAATTTTTAATTCAACTTGAAAAGGGTATAATTTGTACTTTAAAAATTTAAATTTAAATCATGAGAAGCCAACTTACATGTGTAAGGCTTGAAATTGATATGTAGACAATTCAAAAGTGCTTCTTTGCAGTTTTTTTCTTCTCCTCCAAATGGACCTGATGCTTTCATTTGAGGTGTAGCAAGAAAACTCTTTACTGAGAGGTTTCCTTACAAAAGGCTTTAGCAAAGTCCTCCACTATGCTTGCTTTTTTTGCAATGGAATTTGGCTTGGTATTCTTTACAAGAGTATCCATGAAATGGTCAAGCTTTCTAGTAAAACTTTTCAAAAGAGAAACTTCGTCCATAAGCGGGGCAAAACGAACGAGTCCCACATACGTCTATGTGGTACGCTTCAATAAACTTTCTTTCTTAGCAAGCTCCAAAAACTCATTCATCTTATCCTCTTCATATCCTTGGGTACACAATCTTTGGTAGAAGAAGGTATTTATATTGTCCCATCTAAGGTAAATTTCTTGATTGAGATGACTTTCTTCTACATGATTCTTCCAATTGGATCTTGAGTGAGATGACTTGCTTCTACATGAATCTTCCAACTAGATCAAGCTGTCCCAATAATCTTTTAACATGATAAGGCCATCTTTCTATGCTCATTATAGCCCCTACGTAAAAATAATCATCCATAGCATCTATCTAATTCCATACAGCTTCAACTAGATTATTCCCTTTGTCATGAAATAGGGAAGGTTGTGATACATGTAAGGCTATGCGAATATCTGTCTAATTCTTCAACAACGGGCACCACACTTGTGTAAAAGTCGAATTATGAGCCATTACTCCACTTCCTAACTTTACACACTTAAAATTTGCATAAAAGGCAATAGACAAGAAAGAAAATATCAAGTTTCTTTATATACAAAGAGATTCACCAATATCATTAATCCTACTCATCTGCCCTCTCATGAGCTCTCTCCTCAACCCTCATCCGGATGGCCCTGTGATACTCTCTCCTCCCTTAGAGTAAATGCACCTTCTTTACTGGTTGCATTAAATACATGGGATTCATTATTTCAAAGCATGTAATCGCAACTGATGTAGCCAAAGTAAAGGTTGTCCACCCATTGATTGGGTAGAGCTTACGTGCATGAAGGAAGTTTAAGGGTTTCTTGGTTTGACAGGATGGTATCGTACATTTATTCAAAGGTACGCTAATATTGCCTCCCCCATGACAACACTTCTCAAGAAGGATGTACCTTTCAAATGAACTCCAATATATCATAGTGCCTTTGAAAATCTCAAAGTTAACTTGGTCTCACTAGTGCTAAAATTTCTAAAGTAGCAAACCCTTCGAGGTCAAAAATTGGAGGAATTCTTATTCAGGATGGCCGACCTATGTCTTACGAGTCTCAAACATTGAGCCTCATGAGAGGAATTACTTCATGACCTAGAGCTTCTCGTTGTTACTCATGCATCAAAATTAGGGAGGCACTACTTGCTTGGTCAAAGATTCACTCTGGTGATGACAAACCATAAAATTCTAAAATGGATATTTAAAGAACGACCTCAACATGCGTCGAAGGAGATGGATGCAGACTCTGCATGAGTTTGACTTTGAGATAAAGTATAGGTTTAGGAAGGAGAATGTAATTCTAGCTAATGCTCTTAGCTGAAAAGTTTCTTTATTAGTAATAACTATGATCTCTAACCCATTTCTTGCTGAGATGAAAAAGGAAATTGGGACAAATGAGTTCTTTGCCCCAATTATTGCTTTGCTGATGTAGGAGAACAAGACTCCTTAAGAATTGGGATGCAAGAAGGTTGAAGACGATTGTTTATATTTTAGCAATCTTGTGTGTGTTCCTCAAAGGGGTGATTTCAAAAGAAGAATCCTAGTTGAAGCTTATGACAACCTTATTACTGGACATCTTGGATACGTAAAGATGTTCATTGGCAGGTAAAGACGAGTTACTTTTGGCCTAGATTGAAAAGGGATATACTAAACTATGTATGGAAATGTTTACTTGTCAAAAGATTAAAGCTAAAAGAGTAAGAATTCCTAGAAAGTAGCATCCACGAAATAGGAATGTATAAGTATGGACTTTATTAGTAGTCCACCATCAGTAAGTGTAGGCTATGATTATATATTCATAGTAGGTTGAGTAAAGTCACACATTTGATTCTAGTAAAAAAGACCTCGGCCTTGGATATTGCCAAAATATTTTTGCGTGAAATATTTTGGCTTTATGGATTGCCCCAAAGAATTATCACTGATAGAGATGCTAAATTGACCTTTAGATTCTTGATATCTTTCTTTGAGGCAGTTGGAACTTCACTAGATTTAAGCACGACCTATAACCTTGAGACTGATGTGGTTAGACAAAGAAGGTAAATAAAGTTATTAAAGATACCCTCAGGGCTTTTTCCAAAGTGATGGTTAAACTATCTTCATCTAGACTTGGAATTTGCCTATAATGTTTCTTACCATCAAAGTAATGGTACGAGCTTGTTTAAGGCATTGTATGGATAAGAATGCCTTACACGCTTTAAATTAATCATATCCCTTGATCAAAGTGGAGGTCTCAATACAAATGTTGAACGATATGAGCCATCCAATGCAGTCCATAAAGATAGATATCAAGGTTGCTCAAGATAGACAAAAACAGTATGCCAATCCGAAGGAATATGGTCTTTCTTAGCACAACCCAAGAGAAGTAATTCCATCTCCTTGGGAAAGTACAAGAAGTTATCTCTAAGATATTGTGGACCATATGTCATTACTCACAAGATTGGGGAAAAAGCTTTTGAACTTCTTCTCTCTCCACATCTTTGGATCCACTATGTATTTCCTGTAAGTTTGTTAAAGATGAATATCCCAGATTCCAATCATGTTCTAGAGAATGATCGAATATCTATGCCACCTCAAGGATAGATAAAGTTGGAACCGGAACAAATCCTTGGCACCTAGAAAAAAACTCTAAGGAACACGATTCTATAAGAGTACTTAATAAAATGGAAATTCTTCCCACTACTAGAGAATGCTACATGGGAGTAGCACCAGATTACCCTTAGTTTGTGAGATGAGGACATCTCGATTTTCAAGAGGGGGAGAATGTAGATCCATCTTACCCTCTATTTTAATAAGCATTAAAATCTGTGTGATGTTGTAGAGAGAGAAAATATGAATAATGTAGAGATTATAAGTAATTGAGGAACAAATTCTTCCTGATGTTTTTTTCAAATTTAGCATATAAAAATAAATTGTAGTGGATGTACCAAGACTTTTTAGCTCAAAAAAATTAAATAGAGCCTTGGGGGCCCGTGTGCACATGCGTGTGTGCAACCTTGGCAATAGTAGGTGATAAATTGAAGATGAGGGAACTTCAAGAAATAGACTCCAAAAATGAGTTCAACACATGACAATTACTCTAGTGTAAATATTTGACATAAAACATTATCCCCAAGAAAATAAATGAAAACTCACCTTAGGCAAGGAGTATGCATATTAATAAATTAAATCTACAAAGGTTAAATGGACTGAGGTTCCAAAACCACGGTAATATGGTGGAAAAAGTAAGGGTCGATTTATTAGGTAGAAAATGAAAAACCATGGGTACTAATTAGGAGTGGTTAAGTGGTAAGTACTTTTCACCAAACTTGGGTGTTCACTGTAGCAAAAGGGGGGCTTATGCATATCTCAAGCCTTAGTCTAGCCCATAATTAATTGAAGCCTATCCGACAAGATCTTAAGTTAAGCTTAATTTTTTGAGGATGAGACCACAATTCACTCAAGTGTACTCAATTAACTATGGTTGCATGGTGGGCTAAAGTGTATCTAAAGTGGTTATTCATGCATGCATACATGTGGGGATGGCTTGGGCTATAAAATGAGACCATCAGGTTAGGGTCAGGCATCCAAGGTTCACACATGGGAAATGGAGAGTCAAGAGTCACTTGAGGACCCTCCTATATAATAGGGGTATGGGGCACGCTCAAGGGAGGCTTGGAGGCTTAGGCTATGGTCTCTTGTGTGAGGTCCATATCTACTCACCTACCATTTCACACTATAGCTACATGCTATTGGATTGGAGTTATACCTCTTGATGGTATGGGACATCAAGGTAGAGATATGATGTATTTCATTTATAATTCATGTGTGCATCCCTTGGGCTCGGGGGTTGTTGGGTGAAAAAGCCTAAAAATTAGAGGAAAATTGAAATTTGAGTAAAGAAAATTCTCTGAAAAATTTTGGAAATTTTTTCTTGGTGCCTTTTGGCTTTTCATCTTCCGGGAAACCTCTTGGCTTTCCGCTTTCTTGAAACCTTTTAGCTTTCCGAATTTCGGAAAATCTTTTGACCTTCCGTATTCCAGAAACTTTTGACCTTTCACATTTCGATTTTTTTTTGGTCTTTTCATTTTCCCAAAACTGTTGGCTTTCTGTATTCCGGAAAAACTATTGGGATTCCAAAATTTTTTGACCGTTCATATTCTAAATGCGTTCGGGGTTAATAAAAAATTTTAAAAAATTTCTTGAAAATTAGTGAAAAATTGACCCAGAAAATTAAAAATTTTCATTGGATTTGAGAATTGTCAGGCGGAATTGCAAATTTCGTGAGCGATGGGAGTCTCAGGAAAAATAAGGAATATTCTAATTTTTTTAAAAAATCCTAAAAATTTGGTATTTATAAAATATCAATGGTATTTTGGCAAATTAAATTGCTATTTTTTTGGAAAAAATATAGGTTTGGAATGCCATAAGATAGGTTTGGTGGAATTCAAAATTATCATATTTTGAGGCCCTAGAAAATTAGGAAAAAATCATGATAATTTTTTTTTCTCAAGAATTTAATATTTTGAGGGTTATTTAATATTGAAGTATGTTTTCTCGTGCTGACATTAGATAGATGCGGGTGATTCGTATATTATTAATACGATTATACCTCGTATTAATAGTTATTTCTATTTGGATTAATTCTAAACGATATTTTCATGATTTTTTGCCATTGTTTAGCCATTCTTTTTGGACATGTTCCTTAAGTTTTTCAATGATGTCTATAATCTGAGTTCAAAGTGTGTATCACCTTTGATACTTTTCCATGATAATTTATTTTGCACTTTTTTAAGTGTGGTCTATGATTAATTTCTTAAGCCTAAGATAAATTCTATCATGGGTTAGTTGATTGGTTCGTTTTGGTGGATTTTATTGGATGTTTTTCAAGTTTTATATGGACTCATCAGGTTCTACCTAGATCACTTGTGTCTATGGGTTTTTTAATGAGTGTTACACACATGTGTTTCACTTGCTTACTTTGGAGTTTCACTTGAATGACACCATGTTCATATACTCTGGATTGATGAGTTGGCCACCAATTTTAATGCTTCTTTTGCCATGATTAATGTCCATTAGATGGTATGCATTGATTTTTATGATCAACTGTGGTTTTCATGGATTCGAGGAGCTTCTATGCTTTTATCCATGGTTTTATAAGGATATTTTGATCTTTTGGATAATATCTTGTGCTTTGAGGGTAGCACTTGCCTTCGTTTTTTGCACTTAATTTTGGAGTATATTGCTTGTACTCTTGTACATATTCCAACTCGGATACCTAGTTGCTTATGTATCTAGGTGAGTTATTTTTCTATCCTAACTTTATTGTGTTTTGGGGTAGTTATCATTAGAAAGGCGCCAATAATTCAAAATTTTTTTCTAATGATGTACTCGACAAGGGTTATTCCTTGATGTGGTCTCATGTATATAGAGATAGATTTTAGTATGTGAAAGTCTGGGATTTTAGTATGTGAAAGTCTGGGGATAAGGCCATCTTATTCCCTTTATACAGGAGGGATTGGACATATTTTTTAGTTTTATGTTGAGTTTTTCATTAACTTTTATCTGAAAAGAAATGTTTATTATAGAGCGCGTGTGTGAGCTCTATTTTTGGCTTGATTGTGCATGCATAATGAAAAAGAAAATTTCAATTATGGGTGTGTGAGTTCACATACTTGTAATTGAAAAAGGAAATTTCAATTAATGGGTGTGTGAGCTCACATAATTGTAATTATGAGTGTGTTAGTTCACCCTAGCTCCATATGCCTAGTGGAGGGTGGCAGGCTAACCCATGGGATTGAATGGGATTAGGCTAAGTATATAGAACTCGTAAAAATTGATTAAATTTTAACACTAGAAAGCGGGTCACTGGGTAGACCCGAATTGCGGGTGCTTTTTCAAACCTAGAGGCCAAACCTAATTGTAAACATAGAAACTTCGAAAAAATCTAGGAATCAACTTTAAATTGTAGAATATTTAGCAAAATTAAGCTAAACCATAATCGAGGAATAAGATGTCATGTTGAGCCTAGGGGAGAGCGACTGATACCTTTTTTTGTAAGAGTTATGAAGTGGACCTTTTACTTGGAGGAATCATAATCAATTGCTATCATAAGGTCTATTCCAATATAGCTATGTTGCAAAAGTTTTTGGATTGTTGAGTGATAAGGATATTGATGTATAAAGGCCCTGAGTGAGTTCACTATACCCTTAGATTAGTCTTCCACTATGGTTTCTTTTTTCAATAGGGGGTAAGGGTCTCACACAAATTTTAGGATCTTTGGCATCATATTTCTAGTCATGTCCCAAGCTAATGCTTCTTGGGCTAGATCAATCTACCTTTTTCACCTTCAACTGCTTTATCCTTGCTTCTTCTTTCTTTGAGAGGGTAGGGGTCTCACACAATTTTTAGGATCTTTGGCATCATATTTCTAGTCATGTCCCAAGCTAATGCTTCTTGGGCTAGATCAATCTACCTTTTTCACCTTCAACTGCTTTATCCTTGCTTCTTCTTTCTTTGAGGGTCAACTTCTTATGTGTATCTTGTACATTTCCTTAGCTTACTTAGGCCTGATATTTGTCGACATGGATCACATAAGAAAAGTTAAGAGGTGGGATTCTATGATGTGAGTTAAATAAATTGGGAAATGAATCACATAATTTATTGTGATTGACAAGGACTAGTGATTGGTAAGCTATTAAGAGAAATCATGCACTTGAGGTAATGGATGGCCATGATGAAATTGGGCCTTCATTGGTGATAAAAAATTGAGACATGGATCAACCATGCAAGGATTTTGTGCATGGGACACAACAATTTATTGTGTCTAATGCATGCACCTTATAATGTAGTTCCCTACTTATGTATAATGCAAATATTGTTGGTGTGAAAGGAGATGCACTGCACAGACTCACAGACAAAACATGCACAGAAGCTCAGAGAGCGATCGAGACGATATCAATAGATAGAATATACTCAAATTGGATAATGAGCGAGTGGAGTAAAACGCTATTAGCCCTAGCACTAGGGATGACATAACTGACACACTAAGGGTGTATACTCATGGGGAAAAATCCCCTGCCACCAGCATAGGGTAAAAAGTGCCAGTGCTATTTACTCATGAACGTCCCGGAGGTAGAAGGCTAACAAATCCCCCTGAAGTGAATGGCGTGAGTGGATATAGGGTGTAGCAGACTACCTTGGTAGAGGTAGTAAGTTTAGAGCTTGTCGGGAAGCTTTAAAATTATCCCTAGAAAGGGACTTGGTAAATCCATCTGCCACATTGGCCTATGTCGGCACGTAGGTCAAGGCTATCTCTTTAGCATAGAGCCGTTCCCTAACATAGTGATAATGCACCTCAGTATGCTTTATCCACACATGGAAAACTAGATTTTGTTCCCAACTACTAATGTTCTCTAACTGTTAGTCTAAAGGGTGGTAGCAGACTTTTGTCTAATACCAAGATCAACCAAAAGACGAAAGAGCCAGACACACTTCACAGTAGCTGCTGTGAAGGCTATCATATATTCGGCTTCACAATTGGACGTGACTATTGTCGGCTGCTTTGTTCTGAGCCATGAGATGCATGAGCTTCCAAAAAGGAAACAATATCCACTAGTTGACACTCTTGTGTCAGAACATGTTGCCTAGTCTATCTATGTAGGCAGACAAGCATAAAGAAGATGCATTGTTGTAAAACAATGCATAGTGCTCTTGAAGGTAGTGGTGGAAGACACACTTCACTGCTTCTTAATGCCAAGTGCCATGATAATTTATAAACCTGACTACATCAAAGGGCTTAGAAGAGTCCTCAATTAACAGTTGAAGACTAGGTTCCATAGGAGTAGAAAGAGGTTTACAATCTTTCATTTAAAATCATTCTAAGAGTTGTTGAATGTATCTTCTCTGAGATAACATGATGCCCCCCTTAGTCGGAACAAATTGGATACCCAAATAATAATGCAGAAGACCCATGTCGGATCCCATGTCGGATAGAAACATCAAATATATTGTAAGGTTGGCGATGAAAGCTGCAATGTGTCTCTCGTTAGGGCCGGTCACAAGCAGATCATACGCATAAAGGTTGAGGATAATGAGATGATCCCATTGTTTGTGGACATAAAGAGTGCTTTTAGTGGGTCTATTCTAAAACAGGAGAGAGAGCAAGTATGCATGTATCTTATAATACCAAGCACGAGGAGCCTGTTTAAGTCCATATAGTGCTTTGCGCAATCTGCATACCTGCTTATGCTTTGCACCCTGCTGAACAAACTAGGAGGTTGAGTGACATAAACCTCTTCTTGTAGATCATTATTCAGAAATGCAGTTTTGACATCCAGCTGATGCACGTTCCAACATTTATGCATAGCCAATGCAACCAGAATCCGAATGGTCATCATGCATGATGTAGGTGCAAAAGTCTCATCATAATCGATGCCTTCCCTTTGGGCATAGCCCTTGACAATCGAGCCTTAAACTGATCAATGGAGCCATCATGCTTCCATTTTAGCTTAAACATCCACTTCGTGCCTATAGCATGCTTGCTAGTAGGCAGATCACATAACTCCCATGTAACATTTCTAGCAATGGAGTCCAACTCCAAACACATGGCTCATTAGGGGGCATTTGAACATAAAAAGGGCACTGTAAGGATCCCTAATTTTAAGGAATTAAGACTAATTTTATTGAGGCTTAAGGAGACAAACCTCATAATGACACTTACTTTTGGCCCTAAAAGTAGGGGATCTCTCTAGTTTTCCCTCTCTAGGATTTTCACTCTAGGATTCTCTTTCTAGCCACTAAAACTCTCGAAACATCATCAATCTCATCCATATAGGGGTTCCAAAAATATTTTTATTACAATTCAAAAATAATTATCTCAAAATAACTTTCAATCACATTTAATGCACTTTCAAAATAACTTTCAATCACATTTAATGCACTTTCATTGCATTTCTGAAGTTTCCTCTAAATTTCATATCAACAGTCATTAAAAGACAATCTTGTTTAATACACTTTCATTGCGTTTTTGAAGTTCCCACAAATTCTAAATCAAGTCATTAAAAGACAAGGAAAACTTACATTTTTTAATTTAAAAGTTTAATTTAAATTTGAATTTTCGGATAGGCTAGCAATTTAAAATTTATATTTTATAGCAAACCCACCTAAAAACCGTTTTCTTCATTGATTACTATCACATCTCCTCTCTGTCCGAATCAATAACTAAAAGATTCTCTCTCTCTCTCTCTCTCTCTCTCTCTCAATCTTTCCCTCCTTCTCTCTTCTTTGCAGTAGGTCTCTCTTTCAAGCTTCTCTTTGGGATCCAAGCTATCTACCATATCTTCCATTGTCTCTGCTATGGCACTCACAGAAATAACAAACACCTCAAATTCATCACGAGTGAGGAAGTTAGACTTGCATATTCGCATCTTGAATGAATATGCACCTATCAAAAAAGAACGTCTAAATGCACATGAAGAAAGAAGACAGCCGAGTCATTGTAATGTGGATCT
This sequence comes from Cibotium barometz, assembly GCF_041138505.1. Classification (NCBI taxonomy): domain Eukaryota; kingdom Viridiplantae; phylum Streptophyta; class Polypodiopsida; order Cyatheales; family Cibotiaceae; genus Cibotium; species Cibotium barometz. The sequence goes on from NC_141049.1 coordinate 63,660,902, forward strand.
TTGGGTTGATGGGTATTTATATCCTAATGATCCTTCTTCAAATTTCTCTCCACCTTTCACAGACCTATCCTCATTCATTCATTTTGTTGTGGAGAGGATGAGAATGGGCTCCTTGGATATTGCAAACGCTTAAGGATATGTGATGCATGGAAGTTTCAATTTCTAAACTCACAAATTCATAGCTTGCAAGTCACTTTGAGTAGTGTGCAACAAGCTCTCGAAATTACACAAAATAATATTTTACAGCTACAGAGAGAGGGCAAAGAGAAAGAGGACCACATCCTCAAGTTACAGGATACAATCTCGCATATGAAGAGCACACCCATGGGAGCCAGAGAGCGAAAGAGGACAATGAACAACATTCAGACACTTGCAATTGGTGGTGGTGCTCTCAAGCGAAGAATTCATGCAGCAAGGTTTGTTTGATTTTTGGTTATTAGTTATTCTTATTAGAGTGTAACTATTGTGTGTTTGATTTTTTTCATTAACTATTAATTCATTATATAATATTGCTGCTATAAGTAATCTTTATTACAGGACCTTTCTTAAAGATGCGTGTGGTGATAATGGTCCTCAAGATATTGGAGATATGTTACGTAGAGCTGTGTGAGAAAACATGACATTCTTTCCATAGTTTGAGATCCACGTTACAAGAAGGTACGACAGATACTTGCAAATGAGATAATGAAAGATATAACTAATATCTTAGGCATTGAGGAAGTTCAGAATGCATGCGATGAAGTAGGCATAAGCACAAAAGGATACCAGGCTCTCCATCAATTATTACTACAAGATACACTTCGCAAACAAGGCATCACACAAAATATTTTCCTGCCCCAAGAAGATTAAGATTAGCAAAGAGGACATGAAATGAAGATGTGGAACGTAAGATTGGAGAGTACCACTGCGTCAATGATGTGCTGACCATTAGAGCTTGGGAAAAAAAGCGAGGCAACAATGGTAATATTGTGGTTCCTTACAACGAGTTCAACAATATATTTGTTGATCTACAACGTCTTCAGAAAGTTATGATCTTATTCTATGGATTACCTAATAATTGTAAGTAATTATAATCTCTTGCAAAGTAGTTGAAAAAGTCTATGAAAAAACAAAGCTTATTTAATTTTGTTTGTCATGCAAGGTGACAAAGTTAGCTTTGTGTTGAAAATGGATGAGTGTCAGATTGTGAAAGGAAAGAGGATAGAGCGAATGAGTATCACACTCATGAATGAGGCTATGGCATATGCAAAAAGTTTAGAGTTGTCTTTTCTCAGTAAAGACACATTTGAGGGGAATACTGAGATCAACCAAACTCCTCATAGGGAGAGGATTTGCAAGCTAGACCTTCCCTCAAATAGTGTCCAATCTGTGAAAGAGATATGGTGGCTTGGGGCATTTGAAGTACCAAAAAGAGACCCATGAAGTTCTCGCTTGGATGTTTGATAGGATACCCTGGGATTACCACCATCATCAAAGTACAGATTCAAGGAGAAAAACTTGAGGTAGAGGGCAAGGGCACTTATACAGTAGATTGGCATTTGGGGGGTGACCTAAAGATAATAAAGTGTTTGCTTGGGTGTCCAGAAGGTGCCAACACTCCAAATCCTTGTCCATGATGCATGAGAATGGTGAGGGAAAACAAACAAAAGTCGAGAAAGAAGAGGATGCTTGAGAAGATATTGAGCACGACCCCATGGACGATGCTTGAGAATCAAGATATTGAGCACGACCCCATGGACGATGCTGGCAACTAGGTTGGAGGTGTCTTGTCGTCTGCCAACATGCTAGTTGTGCCAAACAGACGTTTGAGAGACCTAGAATGGAATCCTATAATTCCATTTGACCTGAAGAATGTCCACTTCTGTACACTACATGCATTCATGCGTGTGTTTAACCATTTGCTCAAGTATCACATAGATTATGCATTTACCATGCAAGGCAAAGGACGACAAGAAGAAGCTATTCATAAAGTAGAGCAACTACTCAACTCAATTGGGTGCCATGGTGACAATGTGCAGATTACTGTTAACAAAAAGACCTCTGGCATGAATCATGAGGTTTCACAACAAGTGTCTATGAGTCGAAATAAAGCACGACGTTTTTTGAAGAAGCCAGAAAATGCAAAGGACTCAACCAAGCCTTGGAACTTGTGGAAGGATTTATGCTAATGTACAACATTTGACTGCACCAATTCAAGCCTTGTGAATGAGTATGGTTCTCTGGACATGTGGAGCACACAAGGAATGGAGAAATCTCACCATCAAGCAAGAGGAGTATATTTTAAAAACACCCGGCATGGAGGAGGGAAGACTCGTACAAATTACCTCAAGGAGATGTCTAACTGGTTTTATAGATACACTTTTGGGCGAAAATTTTCCATGGAAAGGGCATGTATGAGTACTCTAGCAAGGGCAACACGAAATAATGCCAAACAGAGAAGATCACTAAAGTGGAAAGATGGCACCACAGGACCAGCATGTCATGCAGCATGGAGATCTTCACGAAGACGCATAGGAAGAATTTGGAAGTAGAAATAGCACTTTGAAATTGAAAGTATTTGGAATAAAGTTATAATCATTTTTGACTTAGGAAGTAAACATTTAGAAGAAAGTTGTAAAGCTTTTTGACTTGAAAATAAAAAATAATTACACCATTCCATTATATTGAAGATTTACAGTAAAAATATTTATAACGAAAAGAGCTAATTGCTCTTGAGTCTCTTCTCTTCTTGCTCCCCCTCTTCGGTAGGCATTTTCCCTCTATAACGCCAAAACCTCTTACAACTATAGCCCTTGAGTGACTTTACATCCTATATGGTAGCACACTTCTCTATAAGCATGACTTTATGTATATTATAAGGTATAAATGCATACCCTGTATACCTAGATAGGGCTTTTAGTGTAAGGAGTGGAATCTCTGCATCCCTGGAGTACTTGCTATGATATATAATAAATATGTTTTTGTTGATAGAAGAGACGTAGCGTGCAAGAGCGGCATCTTGTCCAACTCTTGCATGACCAGCACCACCTCGTCTCCAAGAAATCCATCGGCATCGTCAAGCTCTATTTGCATTGACAAAGAACCAGGAGGGAACAAACTAAAGTAAGAAGTAATTCAAACAGGCTGAAGCAATAATAAGAATTAAAGCGGACAAACCAAAGAAATAATTAATTCAGGTAATAGAAGCAATAATTTACCTTCTGGTTCTCATCCTCCTCCAACTTCGCTGCATCCCAAAGGTTGATGGAGCCCTCTTCAACTTCTTGGTCACGTTCGAAAACAGGTTCCTCACCAAATTCAGAAATGCCCATATCTTGTTGAGGGCTTGAAATTCTTCCTCTGAAGGAAGAGAAGCTTCATTCTCCTTGGCTTTTTTAAACCCCAAGGACATTGCATCTGGGGCCTCTAAGAAGTTTTCTGTCACTTCTGTGTCCAATGCAAGAAATTCATCCTTATGCTCATTCTCTATATTGAGAACACCGAATGCAGCTTCACAATTGTATGCTATTATAGCAAGACAGTAATCCTCCCTAAAATTGTAGAGTTTTTGAATGTGGGAGAGGAGGAGGTAATACTTCCCATTAATTAGGAAGGATGGTAGCATGACAAAATTGGACGTCAATTGCTCCCCACGGATGACGTTCCTTCATCAATGATGGTGGAAGCCTTAAACTCTGCCGCCACATCAAAATTTGTGCTGAGAAGTTCCTCCTCCTTCTCGGACACAAGATCCAAGACCTCTTCTTCTGCAGACTGAGCACTTGAAATAAAGGACTGTTCTGATTTATCAGTCCTTCCTTTGAGCTCCTCTTTTGTGTAATCCTTCTTATCAGCATGAAGAAAAAGATAGGCAACAAACCCAAAATGATATTCTAGCAACCTGCATTTCCTACCATGCACTGGGCACATGTCAACACAAATCTTGATACGTTGATCATCTGAGTAAGTGTCCCAACTCTTCGACATGCTTGAATTCTGAGACAAGGTGACTGTGAGGCTTGACATGTGGACATACGTAATGGACCTATAAGATACGGTCCCTTCGCCCAACCTGCAATAGTCTGTCCACTCTCCCCCCAGGGATGTCCTTGCCATGTCCTTGATAATCTCCTCCAGACACTGAAAGGAACGTTGAACATAATAGGCTCTATATGGCAAAGGGATTTCTCCTGCCCAGCCCTCCTCAGCACATCAAAGAGATGCTCTATGGCACTAGGTTCGTCCTTAATCTCCTCCAGCAATAAATCATCCACATCATCTACAGCATTGTACAAGTAAGAACCCTTAACCTCCATCGCTTCTCTAATTCGGGGAAGATGAGGAGTAGTCAGAAGAAATGAACACGAATTGGAGCCTTTCTTAAGTAATTGGAGAAGCGACAACTGTTAGTAATAGTAGTGGGATAATTCCAATAAATAATCCAAATGAATAATAAAATATTCTACCACTTCCCCCATATTTTGCAACCTCCCCGCCAAAAAGGCTCGAAACACCAGTTCCATTGATAATTCCATCGATTACCCATTGATAAAAAAATACGACTAGCTTACTCAGAAAGACATTGTAGTAATAATCGATTTAGTGACCAACCTTGAATGAAATGTCCGGGTGGAATCTGTTCACCGTGTGTGATAAGGGGAAAGCAACGACCCTGGAATGCACCTATTGCACTGTGGATGGTATGGCCGTGGAAAAAGCTGACTTGCACCGTGGGGTGGACGGTATATGGAAAGCGAGAAAATTTCAAGTGCAGAGAAAAGTAGAAAAAAAACTCGCACCATCTTTATATAGGTCAAATAATAGGGCTGACGTCACATGATTGAGGATCGAATGCCATGTGTTGAAGGGCTTACGTCATTGTCGATTCACAAATTGCCACGTGTAGGGCTCTATAAAAAGGAGGAATATTTTCTTTTCCACGCTTTTCTTCCACGGTTTTTTCACGATATTTTTCAATTGTGTTTCTCCACACTTTGATCGTGCAGCTCGCTCAATCGATCCATCCCAGCCATTGTTTCAAGTGCTTGTAAGTTTTTCTCTCTCTTCCCCTTTTCTTTCTCTGATTTCGTTCACGGTGCGATATGGCTATTCTCCATGTGAAATCGAGTCGGCATATGGCTCCGTGGACGACTGGGGGAATTTTATTGTTGAGAGATTTCGTTCATGGTGCGATATATCTATTCTCCGTGTTTTTGAATTGAAATATCACTCCGTGGACGGATTTGAAAATTTTATTAATAAGTTCTTGTTTCGTTCACCGTGCGATGTATTTATTCTCCATATTTTTGAATTGGAATATTGCTCCGTTGGACGGGTCTGAAAATTTTATTTATACTTAAGTTCTTGCTTTGTTCTTCGTGCGATATACCTATTCTCCATATTTTCGAATTGGAATATCGCTCCGTGGACGGGTTTGAAAATTTTATTTAAATGTTCTTGTTTCGTTCACCGTGCGAAAAGAACGTTGGTCCAGATTTGGATTCCCCTTATCGCGCGGTGGATGGTGGTCGTGTGACTTGGCTAATTACTCCGCCTTCTCTTTTCTAGTGCTGTAATGGCATGCACAAAACAGACCGTCAGGAGAGTTTTAGTGCCAGAGCTAGATCTAGCACCTGATCCAGTTCTAGATATTCCAAAGAAAACAGACTGTCAGGACGTCTTAAGTGAACCTATGCTTCCTGATGTCAAACCCAGCACTAGCAAGAACATTTCAAAGGCCAGGGTCACTTTGCAGAGGCAAAGAAAAATGTTTGCAGAGATAAGGAAAGCACAGGCGGCTGTCAATCTCCTCATCCCCATAGCTCCTTTCTTGAGGATTGTCAAATCCATAAGCGACAGAATAAAGTGGAAAGGTTACTTTAAATGGTAGAGTAGCGTCGTCGCATGTCTTCTCACGAGTCATGCGAGGACTTCCTTATAGACTTATTAAATGATAGTAACATTTGTGCTGCCCATGCCAGGAGGGTCACACTAATGGACAAGGACATGACATTAGAAGCAGAGTTAGGTATAGGTATGATAAATTCATGCGATCTCTACCATTCAGGGTTAGGAAGGTAGTAGAATTCCTCTCCATTCCTCCTGCTTTGAAGCGGAACAAGGCTGACAAGTTGGTTATTGAAGAGGTGACAATAGCAGGTTCATAAGGGCTTAAGAGGCTTGTAAAGGGGGCGGATCTGAAAGGAAAGGAGACATTAGAAGAGAATGTCAATAGGGATGATTTGGTAGAAAACCTTCTACAGTTGGAGGGAGAGAATAACGACAGACTTAAGGTGGTGCCTGGTCAGATTATATGCAATGTCTCATACAACGCCGAACGAGCAGGAGGATTACCTCCATATTTCTCCAATGGATGTTTATATGCTCGTTGAGAAAAGAATAGAGAGGTCAATGATAGTATTGTGCTTACCTGTTTAAGGTGTGTACTCTTCGCATTTTTTGAATGCTTTCTTATTTTGACTTCTTTTTCCCTTTCCTAATGTTTTTAATTCAATCTGTAGGGTACTATTGAAAGAGCTTTTGCCAGACCAGGCAAAGCAAGTATATATTTGTGATTCTTTGGTATCAACTATCATGGTGACCCATCGAGGTCTGACGAGAACCTTGCTCCTTATTTCCATGGAGTTAGTCTGGGTACCTGCTTTGTTGTGCTGCCATATATAGAGAAGTATGTATTTTCTTTGGATTTAAAGCTGTTGATGGAATTTAAGTTATTAGTTGCCTGTGTTAGGTTTCTTATATTTTTTGTTTACTTTCTCTATTTCAAAGGGCATTGGTCTGCTTGTTTAATAAATGTGATGAAATGCCGGACAATTTTTATGAATAGCCTTCTTGGAATGCACGGACAGTCTAAATTGTAAGTCATTATACTTTATATCATTTCCTTCTCGCTTCCTAATTGTTGATTATAAGTCATTCTTTATATCGTTGACTGTAGGGCATGTAAGAGGGTGATTTCATTGATTGAAACTCTATGTCCTGAATTGAAAAAGGATATAGAGTGGAAATTTCTCAACCAACCCGTTCCTATGCAAAAGGATTCACACACTTGTGGTGGCGGGCACGTAGTCGCAAATTTCTGGAAGTTCCTCCTTTCCAAGTATACTAATTTTGACAGCTATGTAAGTTTCTTGTGTCACTGTAATATAATTTCTCTATGTTCATTTCATGAGAGATCCCGCATTATTCTAATTGACTTTTATATTGTTGTGTAGTTTGTTCTCTCAGACGAGTTCTGGCTGTAGAGTGTGCGGGCAAAGGCAATAAACATTATCCTTAATAATGCCATTACGCCTGATGACCTTGACTCGCCACTTCCACCAGTTGTGTTGCACTAGTGTATCAAAGAAGAGAAAAAAGATGCCGTTTCATTCCCCTATTAAGCATTTCAGCTTTAAACAAGGAGTCCCTGAGAAGGGAAGCAAGGGCAAGGCAAAGAGGAAGCTTCCATTTGCAGGCAAAGGCAAGGACAAGGCAAGCAAGGTGCCAACAAAGGAGACAAAGGAGGAGGCCAAGGCTGAGTCAAAGGAGGAGGCCAAGGCTGAGGCTACAAAGCCCAAAACTGCTTAGAGGCATTTTGTGTGTCCTTTGACAACGTTGTAAAGATTTTGTATTTTTATTGAGCTTGGCTCATATTTGTATAAACATTCTATATTTTTATTGAGCCCTACTCATTATTGTATTTTGTGAGTATTGTGCTTTGCCATAATAAAATAGATTGTTGAGAATTTTTATTCTCATAACTTATCTTTGGTTAAAATTGAATTTTAAAGATGTTTGCTTTAAAATCGTTATGAGAACTTTGTAGAGTAGACACGTCCATGTAGAAATTTTTCATCACATTAGTCATTGCTAAGATACAAAATTTTAGTACAAGTCTTACAATGACTTCTATTGGGCCTAAGTCCATCGATTTAAGACCTTTCTAATTCTGCACGATAGATTTTTCCTCCGTCTTCTTCTCTAGGTTGTTCATTTGAAGAATTCTTTGATGCACCTCTTTGGCTTCATCTATCAGTTTGTCTACATCTTCAAGGTCTTTTTTGAAGCTTTCAGATATCTGGATAGGTTGGTCATCTGTATCCCCAACAGAGGAATAGGATTCATCATAAGAAGAAACAGCTAAAATAGTTGGCCTAGCAACCTTGCTAGGAACAGTCCTCTCATCATTAGAAGAATTTGGATCCATGGGCAGCTTTTGTATAGAGATTATAAGTTGTAAGATATTATGTTCTCAATTCCCTTATGGACTGGTCTTTATATATATACTGTTTTGGATGGACTCCGAAACCATCGACATAAAAAAACCATGTGCTGTAAATCTGTGTGCCACTAAACCATTTTGGAATAGGAACCCTAGTACCTACACTAAGCTGACCATTATTGTGCACATACAAGACAGCTTTAGAGTAAATTTGTGGAGTTATAACTTTAATATAAAAATCTAAATTCATAGCTGTTACAAGACAAAAATTCATTGCTCAGTACACTTTTTTGAAGGCAAGGACTTTACAAAATTAACATACTTGAAGTAGCTTCAAAATTCACAAAATATAAAATCCCCATTAATTGAGCGATATACCATCAACATCCCAATCGGGATCTACCAAGGTCTTTGGCTCTAGTCATTTCTGAATCTTCCTATTGTTCACCTTGAATTGTGCTCTACGAATATCCTTACCTCCCACGATATTAAGGTGCTCTCTAATATTTAGGAGGCTCCAATGTCTGCTTGCACACACCTACAACTTCCACTGCACCACTGGGCAACCGAACGGATATATTGAGAGGCAAAACAACTTGTTCATCTGCCTGCACTATTCGTTTTCATCCACTGCTCATAATAGAAGCATATGTGTAGTGTGGCACGAGATTTGAGATATCGAAATGAGACACTAGATTCTACTATATTGCACTTGAAGTGCCATCCTTTTGTATCCCTTCTATAGTCCTCCACTGGTCTCCAAGCAAGGCTACCATGTCATCACCTAATACCTTCTTGCACACAAACATGGTAGGTGTTTGTGAGAAACAAGATTGATTGAACATCTTGGCAAAAAGATGTATTGGGCATACCCAACTAAGACTCACAGATCAAGAGGGCTTTGCAAACTTCAAAGACCCTTGTATATCACAAAGCATCTTTGATTTCATGACCATTACAGTCCAAGCATCTGGAATTGGCCATTCTATAGAAGATAGGGGTGGAGATGTGATTATCTATAGCTTACCAAACCCACCGTCCTGCTTTGGCACCAAATAGGAGTGCCGGTAAAAGAAGACCTTTTCCTTAAGAAGTTCTACACTTGTTTTACAAGAAAACATTGCCTGACCAATGTCTGCATGCAATGCTTGAAATGTTCCGGTAAAGCTTTCCAATGGCTGCTCCTCTACCATGTTTGAAGGAAAAATATCTGCAAACAAGAAATAAGTTGACTTAGATTGAAACATCTCTGTCAGAAAATCTCACATGCCCCTTTCTACCTGCGATACAACTGTATGGAAATCGAGTTTGTTGGCGAAGATGGATATCTCGTGCTGTGTAAACATGTTGTACTGTGGCCACTAGTTTTCCATTGCTTGCCTTCTTGAAGCCTTGTAAACGACCGTTCCAATGGTGCTCCAGTACATTTCGCCATCGAACTCGGTGAGGCCCGATTGCTGCAAAAGCAGGCTGTAGATAAACCCAAGCGCTCTTACGAAATGCCTCTCCCACCTAAGCACCATCATCGTACTTCTTGTTGTGCAAGGATATCTCCTCAATCTCGTCTTTTGGTCTTCTTGGTGTGGCCATATCTTCTTGGAAGCTAGAGTAGAAAGGTTATGTTTAGAGTAAAAAGGAAAGAGATGTGCAGAGAGACTAGGTTATGTTTAGAGTAGAAAGTTTATGTTTAGAGTAAAAAGGAAAGAGATGTGCAGACTAGGGTTTTACGGGAGCCTTGAAGATGAAAGAGATGAAGCTCCGAGAAGGGAGGGAGATTAAGATGGAGGAGAAAGTTTAGGGTTTCGGGCTTTGTTGATGGTTTCATTAGGGTTGGGCAAATGAGATAGAGATGGAAGAGAAAGGGAGGAAGAGTTTAATTTGGACGTTCAAGAGGGAAAGCGGACTTGAAAATGAAATTTTTGATTACAATGAAATTTGAGATGGGTTTTTGTTTGGGGGAAAATGTGAGTTTTGGGCGGATCTCAAAAATTTCAAAATTTTAAGGATTTTTTGAGACAAAAATGGTGGGACCATACCTACCCTAAACCCCCTACTTTTTTAAAGGGGCAGTGTAATTATTAGTACTGAAAGCCTAGTCCCCCTCCCTATAGCCTAGTCTCCCTCCCTATATTCAAAGGAGACCAAATGTGCACAATCCTCTATTCCTATTGGTCCGTTGCTAATTACTTTCATTAGTAAAAGGCCTAAAATATGTCCAAATGCCCCCTAATGTGAAACCCAATTTTCATCCTCCAAGGCATTAAAGTGAGAAATATGTTCCTCATTCAGTGTGGTATAGCGACAAGGGCTATGTCTACAAAATGAGATGCATGTCTAGAGGCAGCTTGTGTCCTTCCTAGCAAAGGTTCAAACGCTTGCTCTTTCATGCAGCAAGGTAGCCTAGAGCCAGCGCAGAATCCACTCACCAATAGCTACATTCTCTTCAATTAATGCATCACCCCACCATGATGTTTGAATTAAAGGGTTGCTGATCTCTGGAGAAATAGGGATATTATTGAACTGCCGAATTTGGGGATGGGCTACAAAGCAAGAGGCTGAGTTGGAGCCAAGGCGGCGGGCTCAGAGGGGTCATCATCAGCACTATCAAACAAATGCAGTAATGTATCAAATACATCCAAAGCATCAATGGATGGGGGGGTTGTAGCCAACAGGAAAGCATGAGTTGAGATGCATATTCATCAATTATGACATCTCTAGATACAATCAGCTTCCACTAGTTTGGAACATATAGCTAATATCATTTGCTCTCACTGTTATACCCCACAAAGATACATTTCAAAGCCTTTGCTTCAACCTTATGTTTGTGATGTGCTGGTACATGCACATAAGCTAATATGAGTAATGACTGGAATCCTTCCATTCTAGATACATAAGCTGTCATAGATTTTAAAGCCTTAATTGGACAGCAATGGTTGAGTACATAATTGGCACACATAATTGGCACACATGATCGCTTTTCAAGACAAAATCTAGAAGGTAGATCCTTACTTTTGAGTATACATCTGGCCATTTTCATTATTGTCCTATTCTGAAGTTCAGCCACACCATTCAGTTGTGGTGTATCAGGAGTAGTACATTGATGAGAACTCCCATGGGACAACATGAAAGTAGTAAACTCATTTGACAAATATTCCCCCCCCTCTGTCGGTAACGAAATGTCAATAGATTATGATTGTAAGCGTTTTTAGCAAGAGGAAGAAATTGACGGAAAGATGAAAAGGCATCCAACCTTATTTTTAGACAGCTTCTGATTGCAAGCGTTTTTAGCAAGAGGAAGAAATTGACGGAAAGATGAAAAGGCATCCAACCTTATTTTTAGACCATACACCCAACAAAAGTGTGTGTAGTCATCAATGAAAGTCATGAAGTACAAATGTCCACTGAAAGAGGGAGACCGCATAGGACCATAGAGACCACTGTGTAGGTGAGTAGCACGGATAATACCATCTTTCGGAAAGGATTGATGATGTATCTTCCTAGTATACATTCCTCGCATACATGCTTGTGGGGGAGCTACATAGGTGGTAGCTCATGAACCATAGCTTGACACTATACCTGTATAAGAGACGAAAAGTTCAAGTGACCAATCCGAGCATACCAAAGCTCAATGTCACGCTGAATTTGTGGTGTGGAAACAAACAAGGCATCTGCATGAGGATCAATACTCCTGTGATATATGTCAACCCTATACAGGCTATTGCATAATTTACTAGACAATTGAAGCACATCAGAATCGGTTCTATTGTGAATGGAACATCAATGATAAGAAAACTAGATCTTCAAGCCAACATCGGAAAGTGTTGAGATAGAAATGAGATTCTTATGGATTTCGACGAGTACATACAAGGTGTCAGCAAGAGTATAAGGATCCCTAGAACATGAAGTCAATTCCACATTGCCAATGCCTTTGATGGCATAGGATGCATTGTTAGCACACAAAATTGTTCCACCTGACAAAGCATCTCTCAAGGTAGTAAACAATATTCCTTTGCCACCACGATTGGAGGTAATAGCAAATGCCTGATCGGAAGAAAGTATATTGTTCCTATTACAACAAGACTACTCTTCCTGAAGCAAGAGAGCCACCAACTCATCAAAGGTATACAACTCTGAATTTCTCTTTATTAAGAGGTAGAGTGCGGTAGACAATCCTTGATATGATTAGGGAGACCATTGAGAATGGTAGATATAAGAGAACTATTCGGAATAACCTCATCAATATTGATCAACCGTTCCCTTAGATCCTTCACACGGGTCAAAAATGCATCAATAGATTCACCCTTTGTCAGATGCTCCAAGTCAAGCTTTTTCCAAAGATAAGCGACTCGGGCTTCATTGCGGATTTGATATAGGAAAACAAGGACATTCCATGCACTATTAGTGGAAGTACATGAATAGATGTGAGGAGTAACTTGTTGTTTGTAGGACAGAGAGCAATAAGTGCATGCTCCTATGCATCTTTGGCATCCCATATGAGTTGTTCTGATGTAGGAGGAACAGGTGCAGGCTATACACTACCACTAGAACTAGATTCACTGGTTCCGATAGCGGATCCACTGGACGTGCTGAGAGAGCACAAAAGGCCGGATGTCAGTACCAGATACATATACCTGCACGTTCTTTGCCACTAAAACATACTGTATACCCACATCGGATAGTTGGTTTCATCCAACTTTTCCTCAACAATGGACACCATTCTTGGTGTTTTTGGACATGTTGCACAACAAAGGAATATACAGACTGAAGTGTATCTTATATAAGGAGTACCTGCAAGGGAGTCAAATTACTTCAAATGTCTATAGAGGGATGTGCAAACTTACCAGAAGCAGGTAGCAAAATTGGCATGTGCATAATCGGATGGGAAGCAACATGTTTGAATCAGCTAACCGAAAGCTGACGTGGAATAATGAACAAGATGGAAGTAGACGTGGAATCAACAGGTCTGATGCTGACGTGGAGGCAACATGTCCGATGCTGATGTGGAGACAATAGATTTGAATCTGATGTGGTGTCAATAGATCCAAAGATAATGTGGAGTCACTAGGTCTAATACTAACATGCAGATAGCTGTGCCAAATCTGACATAGCGATAGCATATCCGAAGTTGATGTGTGTTGAAATTAGTGTAATGTGATGAGCTATGGTGGATCAAACACTAGAATCAACATCATTAACAAAGTGATTAGCAAATAATTAAGACATAATTAGTGGGTAATTAGCAAATAGATTAATGTAGGCATGGATACTCAAAAACCAGCAAATTCTCATTAGGGCTATGCCTCAATTTATAGAGTTTACATCAAGCATCAAATCCCACTGATTTCTCCTTGATTCACTCCACCTCTTTTCCCTGATTATCTCCACCTCTTCACTTTTCCCAGAATATCTCCCAGAATATCTCCACAGTTCCCAGAATATCTCCACAGAATATCTCCACACTTCCTAAATCTTCTCATGCTACCCTTTATTCTCTCCCAGTAGATTCTTCTCACCTTTTCACAGGTTATTTCACATTTACTCAATCTCTTTTACAGCCTCTAACCAAGGGCTTGTTCCCGCACACACCCTATTCACTTGTATTCTTAACACCTCCCCTCAAGTGAATACTCCTAGTACACCTAGACCCTATACCAAGTTTGCCTCCCCTTACTTGATAGTCCGCGACTAGTGTCTACACCTCCCCTCAAGTTATCTTAGCACACCTGGACCCTATATCAAGTTTCTCTCTTACTTGACAGTCCGCGACGACCAGTGCCTCAAGTCCCTAAACTCCATAGTCCTTGACACACTCTCTCTCTATGTGTCCAAGGCTACTATAAGTGCCCGCAACCTTGACTAAAGTGCTCACACATACATCTATCTACCACGTGGCCTACATCATCGGTGGCTCAGAGGTGGTTTTACTTTGTTGGGGCAGGTTACATTGGGTTGTGGGGTCTCTCTCTCTCTCTCTCTCTCTCTCTCTCTCTCTCTCTCTCTCTCTCTCTCTCTCTCTCTCTCTCAGATTTTCACATGGCTCCTCACTCTTTGGAGCCTCACATCTTCTCTTGTCTTCAGTCTTCTTGTCGTGGCAGCTTCTCTCCACGCATCCGTCTCTTCTTTCAGTCTTCTTGTGGCAGCTTCTCCTTCTTGTGGCAGCTTCTCTTCTCATGTCCATGTCTTCCTTTAGATCTTCTTGGTGTGGATCTTCTTCTTGGAAAGAGATATTCTTCTTCTTTCATGGCTGGGGCCATGAGCTCGTCCGTCAGGTCTTTTTGCTCCATGTGAGCAACATGTTTCAATGTTTTGCTGACAGTTTCTTTGGGCTTTTGATGTTCATATTGTGCCATTATGCAATGCAAACCCAAATTTATGCGGGAGGTCTTACCTCTTGCCTTATTCTGGACAAGGACAGTGTCTGATTCCATATTTACACTGATGCAATGTGCCCAATACATAATGCGAATAGCATTCATTCTTATGCACATTCCCAAATGCAACTCTGGCTGTGAATAATCTTGATTTTGAGTGAGATTTACAGGCATTAACCAAAGGTTAAATGTAAAATGATGATTATCACAATTTTATCAGCACAATTTTACCAGAAATTACATTAAATCAAGGGTAACCAATTTGTACAGAATGGTTGGAGTATCAAACCAACTCCAAATTGCAATCTGAAGTTATAGGGATCTGTATCAGATACCTAATGGTTAATTTGAACCCTCAATTGCACCAAAATATAGTGATTAGCATTGATTAATCACTGATTAGCAAATTAATGCTCTGTTTTGTGTGCAAAAAATAGAGTATGTGGGGAGTCCAGATCTGGTGCCTTAGACTTCAAATGAGCTCAAATGCTTTTAAAGGCATCAATAGCAATGAGTCTAGTAGAGGATTAAGCCAAGAAACACAAGATTTGACTAAATATTGAAAGCTTAATCTCTGTTTTACCAAAGTCACCTGCAGATTTGATGAAGAGCTTGGATCTCAATGTAGACTTGATGAAACTGAATTCTGTCTTCACCAGCTTGTAGAGCATGCTTGAAAACAGCTTGGGCTAAGAGGAATTAGAGACCTTTGATCTGTGGAAGTAGTAATGTCAAAAATAGCTCAAAAAAAAGGCACCAGTAAAATCGTCGATTTCTCCCTCATCGCTTGGAGGTTTGCCCTTCTGTTTGGATAGGCTTGAAGAGCTATGGATTGGCTACCATGTGCTAGAAGGGTTTGCCCTAATTTTATGTGTGCAAGGTGAATGAGATCCTCCCACTGGCTGGGGGTGAAGGGTGAAGTGAAAAATAACTAAAATTTTGATTATTTTCTAATTATCTACTAATCTTGATTAATTAAATAATGGGCTCATAAACCTGATGGATTCTAGGCATGGCTCTGATACCATGTTGAAATTAGTGTAATGTGATGAGCTATGGTGGATCAAACACTAGAATCAACATCATTAATAAAGTGATTAACAAATAATTAAGATGTAATTAGTGGGTAATTAGCAAATAGATTAATGTAGGCATGGATACTCAAAAACCAACAAATTCTCATTAGGGCTATGTCTCAATTTATAGAGTTTACATCAAGCATCAAATCCAACTGATTTCTCCTTGATTCACTCCACCTCTTTTCCCTGATTCTCTCCACCTCTTCACTTTTCCCAGAATATCTCCCAGAATATCTCCACACTTCCCAGAATATCTCCACACTTCCTAAATCTTCTCATGCTACCCTTTATTCTCTCCCAATAGATTCTTCTCACCTTTTCACAGGTTCTTTCACATTTACTCAATCTCTTTTACAGCCTCTAACCAAGGGCTTGTTCCCGCACACGCCCTATTCACTTGTATTTTCAACAATGTGGAACCAACAAGTCTAATGGTGACGTGGAGACATCATTTCCAAAAAGCTGATGTGGAATTAGCAGCTCCGAAGCTAACGTGGAACTAGTAGATCCAAAGTTGACATGGAATCGATAGGTCTGATGCTGACATGGCATCAATAGAAGACCGGAGTCGGTAGGTGTGTAACCTGACTTTTTTGAAAGTAAACTCGGCTAGGAAAGTAAACTCGGCCAACTTTTGAATCTAGAAAGTTGAAGATTGAAGGCTTACTACTGCTGAATTTCGAAGATAAAAAATGGACTTCCAAAGGTAAAGAAAAATTCTAAATGATGAAAGTTGAGAGCCGCCACATGTTGAAGATGGATGGCCAAGCGTTGAATGCTGCTGAAGACTGAAATCCAGACACTAAATGTGGAAAGAGAAGGACTGAGCTACAGACTAGACAAAACTGACTGATGAGTTAAATGAGACGGCCAAGAAAAATCAATTGATGCAAAGATCAAATGCTCAAGAAGAATGCTAGAGCTAACAGGTCAAAGCTGACGGACGTAGAAGTCCGATATCAAAAGAGAGTTGAATGATAGAACAATAGCAACAAGAGTAGTACCAGGTGAAAAAATCTGATGAAAGTTGAGTGAAGAGCTAGTGAGGGGGGGGAGCCTTGAATGTACGGCAACATTAACAAAAATGGCACCAATGTACAAAAGAAGGCAAAAAAACTTAGATTTGAGAACTAAGTTAGAGCACAAACTCGATAAATAGCGGAACAAATCAGATACAACAAAAAATTAATGAAAAGGCACAAAAACCCTAGAACTCAAGAAAAGATAGCCCTTACCCGAGATGTACAGTGGTGCAGCTTAATGAGTTGCGACAATGTGATTGGTAGAGCGAAGAGCTATTAGCTGTGAAGCAAACTCTAAACCTTGGGGATTGTCTTCAAGAAAACAAGGCTCTAATACCAATGTTGGATGTGAAAGGAGACGCGCTACACAGACTCATAGACAAAACATGCACACAAGCTGAGAGATCATGATAGAGACGATAACGATAGCAAGAATGTACATCTTTAATGAGCCAGTCTTTAATCCAATATTCAAAAATGTAGGAGACCAAAAGAGTTTTTTCAATGCTATAACTGAACGTGTGTGTGAATCTCTTGATTTCTTCTATTATTTTCACAAGGTGCAACCATATGACGAATAATAATTGAATATCTAACATAAATTATAAAGTTTATCGCATGTGTCAACATAACTACACTTGCGTCGACATAACTAAGACTCCTAGGTGAAGGACATGATTGACTCCTTCGTTTTAGTGTAGTGGGCTACACGCCTTCCCATGCACTTACCAAAGGCTTAAAGAAGATTCCAAGCATAGAGTGTGATCCCAATTGGTTAGTGAAGAATTGAAGAGCTAAAAAGATGATATTAGGGATAGTAAGATAATTTATGCATGCAACAATGTATGACAATGGAATGTGCACGTTGTTGGAACAATTGAATGTAAGCATAAAGTGATTGAGGCACAAAATATTGAGTTATTGCAAGACACTAGACATGAAGCTAAGAAATCAATTTGTAAGTTGAGAAAATATTAAGGACATGCTTTTGGGATTTTGTAAAAGGAAAACAAAGCAGCATCAAGTGGACTATCTTGTAAAAGGTAGTGGTGCTTGGAAAAAAAACAAATAAGAGCCATAAGATGTCTACCTATTTTGTTTGAAATTTTTTTCTTACCTATTAATGGTTTTTCAAAATTTTGTGAAAAAAAACATTTCTCATTGAGCATATTTTAAATATTAGGTAAAATTTTTAAAACATTCTCTTTCATCATTTGGGCACTTTTTGCAAAAAAAAATTGACTTTTGAATTTTCCTTTAGAAATACCCTAAATAAAACTCCAAGCATACTACAAATGCAATACAAAATTTATTCTTTATACATATAGGCCAATGGCATAAACTTTATATTGACTAGAGACACACTTTTTTAATAGATTCTAAAAAACGTGAATTTACAAAGTATGTGATTGTTCGTTAA
Organism: Cibotium barometz; assembly: GCF_041138505.1. NCBI lineage: Eukaryota > Viridiplantae > Streptophyta > Polypodiopsida > Cyatheales > Cibotiaceae > Cibotium > Cibotium barometz. Next base: position 63,678,997 of record NC_141049.1, read on the forward strand.
ACTTTTGCCCATTAAAAAAAAAGTATAACTTTTACCATAGGTAGATGTATACTCAATTAGTTTGGTGGAATTTCATGCTGAGTTGCCTTTCCATTTTCTCAAAAAGTCAAAAATCAAACCTTAAGCCATTTTTGTGGCTCAATTATGGGACTAATGTAAGTCCTAAGTATCTTGTTGTTATGGAATGGTATTGTATGTTTATATTGGAACCAAGTAAACAAGGGTTACATTGCTAAAGCATGTGGTTTTAAAAAAAAGGACAGATTTTAAATATGCTCGATGGGCCTCACAATAGTGCTTTCATGCGCATCATGTGATAGTCTAGAGGGAGTGGATTATATCACGCTTACCCTCATTCCCATACAAGAAGTCTCATCTTTGCGGAACCTTGTTATATAGACATCCAATATAGCATCACCATGGCACAAAAATACACGAATTCTACTTGTAGAGGCTTGTAAGGAAGTTTTGAATATTCTATGGATTTGTAACACAAGTAAGCTCTTCTCCTTTTATGATAAATTCAACAGGCTTGTATCTTCACCCCCAATAAAATTATTTATTGTCCAACATGCAATAACATGGGAAGCTGAGAATTGAACAAAAATCATATACAAGTTATCTCAATGCCCTTTTTAAAACATACTACTATATATATATTGGGAGTGAGTTTTCTTTTTTGCACTCAAGTAGGATGAATTCCAAACAAATGGTCAAAGGTCCAAGTTGACGCTCATGAATAGAGCTCTCAACGGCCATCAAACATTACAAGAGAAGCCATAGGAAGCACCACCATCAAAAAATAAAACAAGAATCACTGGAAGAAGAGTGTAGAGCGCAGAGTAATCTGGGGTTCTATGGGAATCTAAGGTAATTCGAAACACTGAAATGCCAATATGAGAGCGTTGGAATTTTAAGTCTACATCATCAAGTTGTTCTTCCAAATTCTATGAGTAAGGAGAGGAGAGGGTTCTTCCAAAATTCCACCATTTGTATGATCTCGATTTGTTCAAAGATTGTTTAGAGGTTGATGAATGTCAGGTTGGTGAGAGACGGTGGAAAGGGTGAGAGATTCTTGGTGCAAGGAATGTGCATATATGTATGCTGTGTCACATAGATTGGCCACATGATTGGTGTAGGTAGCATGCTAAGAAAAGTATCATAATCTCTTTCTGTGGGAGAAAACTTCATTCAAATAGATACTTCTTTTGTGTGTGATGTATCAAAGATCTTATTGTGTGCATTTCTCCTTGCTCACTAGGTAGAAGGAAGGAATAGAGACTTCTTTTGTGTGTGATGTATCAAAGATCTTATTGTGTGCATTTCTCCTTGCTCACTAGGTAGAAGGAATAGAGACTCAAAAGCTTGGAAAACCAAGTAGCCTTCAAATTTAACAACCTCTCTATGGTAGTTGATGAGGAATTGGCACTATCAACATTGACAACAATGCAACAGAGTTTTTTCTTTCGGCATCCTTTCTTCCCCACAAAGCACAGGCTTGTGTCTCTTCTTCTTTATCCTCTTTTCTCCACAAAGCATAGGCTTGTTTCTCCATAGATTTTTTCTTTTAAATGGCTTCTCAACTCTCAAATTTATGTAAGGATCAATGGCTACCAAGAAGCTATTGGAAAACAAGAGGACTCGCCCCACCAACCTACTGCCACGTGGTAGGGGGCCTATCCTATATCCCATATAAGTTTGAAGCGGTTGGTCGCTAAAAGTTCATAAGCTAAAGGGTCTTCTCCCTTGTCTTCATCCCCCCAACATTGATGTTAGAGCTAGGTGGCGCTCCTACTTGCATGGGCTAGGTGATGGCGATGGTGTCTCCATCTTCTCTCAACTCGTGTGCAACATTGGTATTAGAGCTAGGTGGTGCTTCTACTTGCATGGGCTAGGTGATGGCATTGGTGTTCCATATTCTCTCTTGACTCATGTGCAGCATGTGTGCGAAACTCTACTGGCTGGCCGACCTGGGTATTGCCGGATGCACGATTGGCTGGTGGGGCTGTTGATGGCACTTTGAAGTGATTGGCTGGCGGGCCTTAACGTTGAAGGGGTTGAGTGCCAGGTAACTTTGTGTGTGTGCTAGTCGTGCCAGTGTCGAGGGAGGGTATTGGAAAAAGAGAGGACTCACCAACACTTGCCACGTGGTAGGGGGGCCTATCCTATATCCCATATAAGCTTGAAGGGATTGGTCACTAAAAGTTCATAAGCTAAAGGGTCTTCTCCCTTGTCTTCATCCCCCCACCATTTTAAGGGATTGGTCACTCACTAAAAGTTCATAAGAAGCTAAAGGGTCTTCTCCCTTGTCTTCATCCCCCCACCATTGTATGTGGGCATAGGGGATTTGGGGTTGGTCGCTAAAAGTTCATAAGCTAAAGGGTCTTCTCTCTTGTCTTCATCCCCCCACATTTTATGTGGGCATAGGGGATTTGGGGTTGGTCACTAAAAGTTCATAAGCTGAAGGATCTTCACCCCCCCCAAATTTTATGTGGGCATAGGGGATTTGAGGTGGGGGGGGAACCTGGATGGTGGGCACGACGTGATTACTGAAGACAAGATCCTTTGGCTAACCCAACATTAGTATTGAAGACAGGATCCTTTGGAAGTGATTGGCTGGCGGGCCTTAATGTTGAAGGGGTTGGGTGCGGTAACTGTGTGTGTGTGCTGGTCGTGCCAGTGTCGAGGGAGGGTATTGGAAAAAGAGAGGACTCGCCAACACCTGCCACACGTGGTAGGGGGGCCTATCCTATATCCCATATAAGCTTGAAGGGGTTGGTCACTAAAAGTTCATAAGCTAAAGGGTCTTCTCCCTTGTCTTCATCCCCCCACATTTTATGTGGGCATAGGGGATTTGGGCTTGGTCACCTAAAAGTTCATAAGCTGCAGGGTCTTCACCCCCCCCAAATTTTATGTGGGCATAGGGGATTTGAGGTGGGGGGAAGCCTGGATGGTGGGCACGACATGATTTACTGAAGACAGGATCCTTTGGCTAACCCAACATTGGCATAGGGGATTTAAGGTGGGGGGGAGCCTGGATGGTGGGCACGACATGATTACTGAAGACAGGATCCTTTGGCTAACCCAACATTAGTATTGAAGACAGGATCCTTTGGCTAACCCAACATTGGTATTAGAGCCGGGTGGTGCTCCTGCTTGCGTGGGCTAGGTGATGGCATTGGCGTCTCCATTTGCTCTCTTGACTCGTGTGCAGCATGTGTGTGAAACTCTACTGGTTGGCCGACCTGGCACGATTGGCTGGCGGGGTTTTTGATGTCACTGGTGTGCCATATGTGATTGGTTGGTGGTCCTTGACATTGAAGGGGTTGGGTGCGAGGTAGCTGAGTGTGTGTTGGCCGCTCTGCTGGTGTCGAGGGAGGGTACTGGAAAAAGAGAGGACTCGTCACCAGTTGCCATGTGGCAAGGGGCCTATCCTATATACCTCATATAAGCTTGAAGGGGTTGGTTGCTAAAAGTTCATAAGCTGGAGGGTCTTCTCCCTTGTCTTCATCCCCCCACATTTTATGTGGGCACAGGATATTTGAGGTGGGGGGAGCCTGGTTGGTGGGCATGGCGTAATTACTGGAGATATGATCTTTTGACTGATGACCCAACAGAAGCCTATGGAGGGACAACAATTAGAGATTACTAGCATGGTTAATTAATATACATGATTAATGAGTACCGATTTAGTTGTGATTGATTACACACGTGCATGAATCACCCGGGTTATGTTACAGGTGATGAGTCGCATTATAGTGATTATTTATTGCACCATTCGTCCTAGAGAGAGAGGTGCATTTGAATGCATTTTATCCTCGTGCTTGCCTACTACTAGCATGATTAATGAGTACAGATTTAGTTGTGATTGATTACACACGTGCATGAATCACCCGAGTTATGTTACAGGTGATGAGTCACATTATAGTGATTATTTATTGCACCATTCGTCCTAGAGAGAGGTGCATTTGAATGCATTTTAACCTTGTGCTTGCCTACTACTAGCATACATGTGCAATTACAATTCAAACTCATAAACTACACGACTTTCATAATATAAAATTCTACTTCATCTGCACACGAGCTATTTTCACTTTTAAATGTAACTTGAACACATGGTGAGATTTCACTTGGACTTGAGTATGGCTCATCATATTCACTACAACGTGCATATATATTCCTCCTCCTTTTTCTTCTCAGCAAATGTGGCATGAGTGTGCTAATAATGACCATTATGAGGAGGTATGACAATGCTTGCTGATTTCCTGATATGCATGCGCAATTGTCGACGGTCCTCTTCTATGAGTTGTTGCCTATACTCGATGATAATTTGTTCGTACTACTAAGCTTGGTGTTCTTGTGTCCTTTTGTATCGTTCTTCATCTTCCCATCTCCAATGACTCTGCATAGTCTCGTACTCACACCATAACTCTTCTTTTCAAGTATCATTGCTCTCCATCGAGGTGAGGCTTTGGTGGAGGGAGTAACAAAAAGAAGTTTTTTCCTACCTAGATTAGACCTAGACTAAGTCTTGTGCAAATACTACCCTACATGCAAAAATGGACTAAAACAACGAAAACCCTAATTTGGTTTTTTCACTTTTCACATTGAATGTAGAATTGAAAACATTGTTGCTAGGACTGAACTCATGCAACATATGAAAACCCTCATTTTGACCTGCAAACCCTAAAACGCAAATCCTAGTTTTACAAACCCTAATTCAACGTGCACAAAACGTGAGCTAAGGACTATCTTAGGATGACCTAAGATCTAATACCAATGTAACATGTGTTACGGAAGCAGTTCATGATTAATACTAAGCAAAGAAGATTAACGCTAATAGTAAGCAAAGAAGATTAACGCTAATACTATGTTTAGCAAAGACACAAAAGAGAAGAAGAGATAGACCTAATCTACTGTATATTGCCAAAATACGCTATACATACAATGATTTTGCTAATTGACAGCTTCACATGCAAATGATCTTGCTGATTCATAGCTTCATGATGCATACCAAAGGTCCTTGCAACCCTCTACTTGCAATTGGACAAGGAAAACTCCTACTAATCCACCACTGCGTCCTTGCTGGCTTGCAGACTCTGACAAATGGATCCTGTTAATCCTTAAATGATGATTCTAATGAATGCCTAATGATGCTATTTATAAGGAAAAGATATGACTTCATAATCAAGTCGGTTTCGCCTATTTTTGCCACAAAACCTTGTCCAAAAAGTTATATTTTGTGTCTGTGTCCAAACTATGCCCAAAAGGTGTCCCAACCATTGGGCTATGTCTTGGGCATTTCCAAGAGCCTGTAGTGTTGCAAAATCCACTCTAAATCTACCCATATATTTGCTAATAATAATATACATGTCTGTGAGCATCAGGATTAACGGATGAACGAGACACCCGCCACCATAAAAGCCCAATCGGAGTGGAGGAGAAGAAAATATCATGGTTCCACTCTCATAAATCTGTTGTGTTGTTTTGTCTGCATAGCTCTAGAAGATCCCTGTATGCAAGCCGGGGTGGCCAAAAGAGTGAACGATTGGATGCCATTTAAATAGGGCAGCCCTCCGATTCAAGCAAGTTGGCTACTCGGAACTTTGCATATGATGTGCATCCTTTTCATAGTGACATGGGACGGGGGGGACGGACCCTAGGGACGGGGAGCGCGTGGGACGGGGGCGGGACGTCCGCAGGACGGCAAAACGAGGACGAAAACGTGACGGCGAAGGGATGCCGGGAACGTCTCGAGAACGTCGTTCCCTGTCCCTACGGGGACGGTCAAACAGACCGTTGGCGGTATTTTTGACCGTTGGCGAGGCACCAACGGCTATCTGTCTTGACCGTTTGGCCCTTGCGCCACTCCTCCAAAGCTTCTCTCTCGAGTCTCTCTCTCCCACATGGCTCCCCTCTTCTTCTATATAAGAGACCTCTACCTCCATGCTCTCCTCAAGCCCTCTCCTCTCCAAGCTCTCCCTCTCCAAGACCCAAGGCTCAAGCTCTCCCTCTCCAAGCTCTCCTTCTCCAAGCTCACCCTCTCCAACCTCTCCAAGCTCACCCTCTCCAAGCTCTCCTTCTCCAACATCCAAGCTCTCCCTCTCCAAGCTCACCCTCTTCAAGCTCTCCTTCTCCAACATCCAAGCTCTCCCTCTCCAAGCTCACCCTCTCCATTGTCCAAGCTCTCCTTCTCCAACATCTCCATCCCGATTCTCCGTCTTGACTCTTTCTCAAGCTCTACCATCCATCTCAAGCTCTACTCTATCACTATGGCATCCTCTTCTCAAACCCCTTCCTCTCCTCAACCCGGGTCCGCCGCCGCCTCCACCACTTCAACACCCGCTCCATCACGAAGGAGGAGGCCCGCCGTACATCGATGGAGTTGGTGGGATGAGGTAGAGTGCTCGCAATACGGTCAAGGGGGTGGTTCAAGACCATGGGTATGTAAGCTTTGCTGCTACAAGCGAACCGACGGTGCCCACAAAGTGTGTGCTCACTTCTTGCATGAGCCCGGCAAGAAAGTGCAATTTTGCAAGGAGGTTTCGGCCAAGAAGAAGAAGGAGCTCCTTGAAAAGCTTGTGGTTTATGAGGCGGCCGAGTTGGCAAAACGCAATCCTCAAGTGGCCGTCGACCCCACATCCTTTGTGAGGACATCAACGCCGCATGTACCTCGTTCATCAAGAGAGACATCCGCTTCCCGGGGACGCCAAAGTACTCTTGATGAGAATTGGAACCCTCAATTGAAAGAGGAGGTGGACATGGCGGTGGTACGATTCTTCTTTCATGACCACATAGCATTTCGAGCGGCACGGTAAGTCCTTGGTACTATGCATATGTATTATTATTTAATATTTATACTATTATGTATTATGCGTTTATACTTTAGGCCGTAGGGTTGCTCATGTACTATTCAAATATCATGCTCTAAAGACTAAAAGACTAAATGATGGTAAAAATTTGAATTTTGTTTGTGTTTTGCATATGGTGTTTTGGAAAGATCTCCATACTTTCGGGCCATGTGCAAATTGATAGCGGAGTATGGACCCTCTTATGTTCCCCCCTCTTCGGAGACCATCTGCACCTCTCTCCTTGAGAAGGAGAAGGCAAGCGTGGAGGTGGCGGCCAACCACATGAAAGCGCAATGGGCTGAAAATGGTGTTACCCTCGTCGTTGATGGGTGGAGTGACACTAGAAAGCGCTCCATCCATGGAGTTGTTGCCTACTCACGAGGGGAGACATACTTTGTCGACTCCCATGATGCTTCCGGGACGGGGAAGAGTGCCGAGATACTTGCTGCAGAGTGGGCAACAACACTAGAGACGGTGGGGGCAGAGAATGTCATTGCCATATGTGTGGATGGAGAACCGGCAAATAGGGCGGCGGGGACAATTCTCCAAGCAACTTATCCTCGCATCACCGTGTGCTTTTGCATGGCCCATTGCCTCAACAACCTTATCAAAGACATAGGGGCCTTGGATTGGGTTGCACCTGTCATTGAGGGTGCCAACAAAATAGTGACCTTTGTCCTCAACCATCAAAGGGTGTAGCACGAGTTTTCCAAGAAGTCAAGCCTCTCTCTTCTTAAGTATTCCGAGACGAGGTTTGCATTCAACTTTCTCATGCTAGGCCACTTGTGTACATGTAGCGAGGCATTGAGGGGACTCTTTCTCAGTGATGAGTTTGCACGCACTTCAGAGGCTTCCACAACGGTCGGCAAATTTTACAGGGAAAGGGCGGACGATGCGGCATGGTGGGAGGAGGCCAAGGCGCTTGTGGAGATGGTGCAACCGATTATTGATCTCCTTAGGGTAGTGGATTCCACTCAACCATGCATTGGCAAAGTGTACGAGGCAATGGATCGCATGATAGAGAAGCCAAAAGCAATGTTCAAAGTCAAGCCTCACTATAAACAGGTCAAATCTCTATGTTTGAAAAGGTGGCAAGCCTACCACTCTCCCCTCCATGCTGCTGCCTACATTGTTGATCCTGAGTTTCAAGGCAAAGGGCAACACAAGGACAAAGAGGTGAGCAAAGGCCTTCGACAAACCTTGGATCGCCTTTACACTAGTGAGGAGGATCGCCGCACAATCAAGGACCAATTGCAGATTTATAGAGAGAAGCGGGGGGCTTTTGGTTTGGCAGATGCACAGGCGGACCGCTTCAAGATAGGGTCTGCACTTTGGTGGGAGGATTATGGTGCGAAAACTCCAAAGTTGCAAGAATTTGCTGTGCACGTACTCTCGCAGGCTTGCAGTAGCAGTTGCCTAGAGCAACTCTGGTCAGTTTATAGCCACATTGCCTCTAAGAAGAGGAACCGCCTTGGTGTACAGCATGCAAATGATTTGGTATCTGTCAGTGCCAACTTGCGAATGCTTTGCAAGGGCTTGACAAAGAAGGCAAATCCTTTCACCGAATGGGAGTAGGCACAGCAGGACCCACATCTCTCTGATCAGCAAAGGGCCGAGATTTTAGAGGAGCTTGAGGTTGTGCCCGAGGCATTGTCTCCCCCACCTCCCCCTCCCCCTCCACTTGAGGACTAGCCTATGGAGGACTTCACTGAGGAGGTCACGATTGATCTTCACCCTTTTCAGCGTCTTGCCTAGTCTCTTGAGTCTAGAGTCTCGAGTCTCGACTCTTGCCCCACTTTTTTGCTAGCAATCTTGTATCTTGGCACTTAGTCATTTTGCCTTGAGTGTACACCCTCCTTGGGCCTTTCATTATGCCATTTGGCATTTTTGTTTAGATTGTACACTCACTTTTGTTTATCACGCCATCGACGTCCCATTATAGTTTTTTGCTAATACGACTATGCATTTCTCCTCTTTTTGGTGCAATTTTATGCTTAATGTCTTGGTTTCTAAGTGTAAATCAAGTGTGTTAAAAAAAATTGTAAAAAAACAAATCGTTTTCAGATTGCCGTTTTTTTCACCGTCCCCGGGACGGCCTTTTGCCCGTTCCCCGTCCCATTCCCCGTCCCCGTTCCCGTTCCCGTTCCCCGTCCCATGTTTCTATGATCCTTTTACTTTTGACTTGTTAGTGATGCAATCTACAATTTTGTTCAGTTTGACTTGTTTAATGTTTGATTTTATCTTTGCTGCAGCATGGCTCATCAAGTCTGGCTTTTACTAGTTTAGAATTGGCCCCTTTGAGTTGATATGTTACTGGCTCTTCTTTGATGGCCTCCTGTATTGGTACATGATCTCCAACTTTGTGCCCTACTACAACTTCGTATGATTGTTGTGAATTTGTGCATGATTCTTTTGCATTGTGGGCTCTTTTCTCTTAAGACCTCGCGCTTCTATCATGCCTGCAGTTTGTTCATTGCATGCATACTGATTGTTGCCTTCAAAATTGTCTGTTGCATGTGCTTTGAAGAGGTGAGCTGCAATATGGTCAATGGCAGGCATTGCATATAGGGCAGTAACAATTTGGTCATCCATGACTTTGCGAGCAGGGTATATTGTGCCTTTTGATACTATTGCTAAGGCTTCTCCATTTTGATGGTTGCATGCAAGGTTGATCTCTTTTACTGAGAGTGTGCCAGCTCCAATTTCTTGTCGTCATCCTTGATTTGGCTGAGTTTCTCTAACCACCACCATGACAAGATTGAGCCAGCATCAATCCACCAACTATGTTCTGGTTGCTTCCATGGTTGTTTTTCCACTCTCATTGCCTCAACCCTCTTTGCATCCTCCTGCATGGCAGCATCTCCATAGATGTTATACATACTTACAAAAGCGCCAGCATCCTTTCCATCCAAACACACTGCATGTTCAAAGGCATGTCTTCCAAGCTCTACATTGCCCCACTTTCGACAAGCCCCCAGCACAGTGTGCCACACCACGATACTAGGATGGAATGGCATCTTCTTGATCATCATTATAGCCTTGTCTATATGGCCTGCACGACCAAGGAGATCAACCATACAAATGTAATGCTCAAGATTTGGGATGAAGCCATAGTCATTGCTAATGGCCTCAAAATACATTTGGCCCTTTTCTATTAAGCCTGCATGGCTGCATGCATTGAGGACGCTAACAAATGTGACCAGATCTGGCTTTATACCTTCTCCTATCATTCTGTCAAAGACATGAAGAACATTTTTACTTTCTCCAAGCTCTGCATATCCTGCAATTAGCGCAGTCCACAAGACCACATCTCGAACTGGAAGCTTGTCAAACACTCCATGTGCTTCTGCAAGCCAGCCACATTTAGCATACATATCAACCAAGGTGCTGCCAACAACAAGGTCTCTCTCCAACCCCTTTCTAGTAATTCCTGCATGTATTTCTTGTCCCTTGACTGTGGCTCCTATGCTGCCACAAGCTTTCAAGTTGCAAACAAACGTGAAAGCATCCAAAGAGATGCCCTCGCATTGCATCTGTTCAAAACAGCTTATTGCCTCCTCACCACCCCTGAGTTCAACATATCCTGCGATTAGTGCAGTCCACAAGACTACATCTCGAACTGGAAGCTTGTCAAACACTTCCTGTGCATCTGCAAGAAAGCCACATTTAACATACATATCAACCAAGGTGCTGCCAACAAAAATGTCGCTTTCCAACAACCCTTTTCTAGCAATCTCAGCATGTATTTCGTGGCCCTTGTCTGTGGCCCCTAGGCTCCCACAAGCTTGCAAGCCACAAACTAATGTGACAGCACCTGGAGAGATGCCCTCATGTTGCATCTGTTCAAAACAGTTGAGTGCTTCCTCAGCACACCCGTGTTCTGCATATCCTGTGATTAGTGCAGTCCATGAAACCACATCTCGAATTGGAAGCTTATCGAACAATTCCTGTGCTTCTACAAGTAAACCACACCTAGCATACATATCAACCAAGGTGCTGCCAATGAGGAGATCTCCTTCCAACCCCTTTCTGGCAGTCTCAGTATGCATTTCTCGTCCCTTGACTGTGGCTCCTATGCTGCCACAAGCTTTTAGGCTGCAAACAAGTGTGATACCATTTGGTGAGATGCCCTCATATTGCATCTGTTCAAAACAATTAAGTGCTTCCTCACCATGCTCATGTTCCACATATCCTGTGATAAGTGCATTCCACGAGACTATGTTTCGAACCAGGAGCTTGTCAAAGACTTCCTGTGCTTTTGTAAGGGAGCCACATTTGGCATACATATCAACCAAGGCACTGCCAACAAAAACATTTCTTTCCAGTAACCCCTTTCTGGCAATCTCAGCATGTATTTCTCGGCCCTTGTCCATGGCCCCAATCCTACCACAAGCTTTCAAGCTGCAAACAAACGTGACGGCATGTGGAGCGACGCCCTCATGTTGCATCTGTTCGAAATAATGGAGTGCCTCCTCACCACGCCCATGTATAGCATATCCTGCGATTAGTGCATTCCATGAGACTACGTCTCGAACTGGAAGCTTCTCAAAGAGCTCCTGCGCTTCTGCAAGCAAGCCACATTTAGCATACATATCAACCAAGGTATTGCCAATGAAGTGGTCCCTTTCCAACCCTTTCCTGGCAATTTCAGCATGTGTTTCTTGGCACCTGTCTGTGGCACCTATGCTGCCACAAGCTTTCAAGATGCAAACAAAAGTGACAGCATCCAGAGACACACCCTCATGTCGCATGTGTTTGTAGCGATCGAGTGCTTCCTCCCCACGACCATGCTCTGCATAACCTGCAATCAACGCATTCCAGGAGACTGTATTTCGGACTGGGAGCTTATCAAACACTTCCTGTGCTTTTTCCAGGGAGCCACACTTGGCATACATATCAACCAAGGTGCTGCCAACAAAAACATCTCTTTGCAGGAAACCCTTCTTGGCAATCTCAGCATGTAATTTGCGGCCTCTTTCTAAATCTTTCAGCTTAGCACAAGCCTTCAGGAGCGCCACAAAAGTGTACCCAGTAAGATGTAGAGATGCGTGCTCCTCCATTTTCTGGTACAGGGTGAGAGCATGATGTGACTCCCCGCATTTAACATAACCTGTGATGAGAGAGCTCCACGAATTCTCATCCTGATACACCAGCCTGTCAAAAACCTGTTGGGCATGGTTCATGCTTCCAACTTCCACCAACATCGAGACAAGGTAGTTCCCGAGTGATGTATGGACATCCAGCCCACTTTTTCCCATGTAGGCATGCAAGCGCAGGGTATGCCCTTGGTTTCTCTCCTTTCTACACTTGTCCAAGATGCATACAAAGTCCTCAACCGGAAGCAGAAACGGCATACCTTCTTCCAAAGAAGCGAGTGCCTCCTCCAAGCTAAGCGCTGCCCAACTGTGCTTGTTCTGGTTCCCTTCTTCTTGTGCCTTCATCTCACATGGCTCTTCTGGTTTCTCAAGTATCACCATGTCTAGAACCCAACTTGGATTAACCCAGCCTTCCATCCATAGAGACTCCTTGGTAAGTCTATGCCGAAAACCCCTAAAGTATTCCCTCCATAAGCGCTCGGTGCGTGCTCTTGATGTTGATGCATGAACTACCTTCCGGCAAGAAGCCATATAGGATACATCACTGCACGAAGCTGTAAGGGAAGAGTCTCTCTCACTCTCTCTCAACACTTGGTCTCTCTCTCAACACTTGGTCACACCACTAAAGTGGGGCCCAGGAATCTGTCCAGTTATTGAGTAATAGAATCGAGCAGCAATTTATGATGTAGCAAATGCTTAGTTCCACGAGATGCATCAAATTCAAGTGGTATGTTGATTCTGGTGGATCTAGTTCTACACGATTATGCATAGTGAGTGAGGGATTTGGAAAATGAGTACATGTAAAAATTGGTGATCATACAGTGCACCCATGTTCATAAAATTTAGGATGGAAAATGAAATACCTTGCCGATGTGCTTCATGTGCCAAAACATAACAAAGAATCTGGTTTTTGCTAGCCAAATAATTGAGCAAGGTCTACAAGTGAGGGATCTAACGCTCATGGATGCTATGTGGAAGATTTTAATAAACAAGTGCTACTTGGTTGCAAAGGAAAACATAGTTATTATATAATATTTACATTAGATGTAAGCATGCTTGAAGTAAAAGTTGCAATGTTTGCACATGGCATTGCAGACATTGAGATTTGGCATAAACACATTGGACATGTCAATATCCAATGGTGATTGAAGAATATGTAAGCTCATACTATTGTTACAAGTTGCCAAATTTCAAAGTGGATGGAATGCACAAAGTATGTGAAGCGTGCCAATTGGACAAGTAGACTAAGCATGCATTTTTGCATGATAAGCATGTAAGTCAAAAACCTTTAGATGTGATACTTTTTGATGTTTGGGGACCAACAAAGGTGACATAAATCAGATGATGTTATTTATTATGTATCTTTCATTGATGACCAACCACACTAGGAAAGTGTAAGTATATTTCATAAAAGAGAAAATTGAAATGTTTACTCACTTTCAAATATTCAAAGCGCTATGATAGAGAAAGACAAAGGCATGCACCTAAGATGCCTGAGATCAAATGGTGGACAAGAATATTTCTCTAACGAGTTCAATGACTATTTGGGAGAGCATGGAAAAAAGAGGTGGTTTACATGCAAATACACCCTATAGCAAAATGGAGCTATAGAAAGAAAAAACATGCATAATGTAGAAGTTGCCCATTTATTGGTGAATGATAAAGGGAAGCCTCACGATTATTGGACTGAAAGCAATAACAATTAGAGCTTATATTATGAACATGATGTCACGACGCCTAACAAAAGTCTAATGCCAAATTTAGCACACTTGAAAGTGTTTGGGTGCATTGCTTGTGTACATATACCTATTGAAAATAGGGTTATAGAAATGCGCGCGCACACACACACACACACACACACACACACAAAGTCAAGAAGCTTAAGGACTATGAGATGATGGAGAGATAATGAATGTGTATTGTACAAAGATGATAAGTATACCCCAAGATGGGTATATACTAGCACGGAAAAAAAACCTCCTAAAGAGGGAAAAAGTGCCCCGACTAGTCCTAGTGTGTTCACACACATCACTACAAATATGGCTACAAATCCTCCCTAGAGTGATGATGTGAACAAGGTGAATTAGCACTAGAAGTACAAAGATGTGCCAGGCTCTTTGGACTGTGATAGGAAGCCCAAAATAGTTCCCAAGGGAAGTAAGTTTAAAGCTTTGCGAAAAGCTTCAAACTTCTCTCATGGGAGAGCCTTCGTGAACAAATCTGCCAAGTTTATTGGCATATAAGCCAAGGTGATTTCCCATGCAAAGCATCTCTCCCTGACATAATGATAATTCACCTCAATATGCTTGGTGCGAGCATGAAAAACTGGATTCCTCGTTCACAAATGCCATAGCACTTTGATTGTCAGTGAAGATGGTACTGGCCGAGGACTCACCAATACCCAAATTAGCAAATAAGGCGCCTGAGCCAAACACACTTAACTATAACTATAAATTTTGCCATGTACTCAACTTCATAGCTAGAAGTAGCCACATTGGGTTGCTTCTTACCGAGCCATGATATACATGAATCACCAAGGCGAAAACAAAAACCACTCGTGGACACTCGTGTGTCATAACATCCAGTCAGTCTGAGTTTGTAAATGCATGCAACTACGATTTAACCCCCTTGAGTTAAATAATCCAAAGTGCTTGGTGTCTTTTAGGTAATGGAACACCTGTTTAACACATTGCCAATGTTCCTGGGCTATGCATAAATTTACTCAATATTGAGACCACATACTGAATGTCAAGGCATCATCTAACAACTTCTTAATACAAGACAACATCAAAAAGGTCACATGCATCTTCAAGACTTAGTTGTAAACCTGACTCCATAGGTGTAGCTACAGGTTTACAGTCTTTAAGATTGAACCTCTTCAACAATGCATCTATGTATTTCCTCTGCAGCATAATAATGCCATCATTATTATGCTGCCAAAACTCAATGTCCAATTAATAGTGCAATGGTCCAAGATCTACCATCTCAAAAGACTTCTCTAAATCAGATATAAAAGTTGAAATATAATCATCATTAGCATTCTTAGTCCTCTTAATATAGAGGGTATTGTCAGTTGGGCTATTACCAAACTGTGTGCAACTAAGTATGCATCATACCATGCTCTGAGAGACTACTTAAGACCATATAAAGCTTTCTTTAATCTCCATACTTTTAATTCCTGACATTTCTGAAAAAAACCACGAGGCTGAGATACATAGAGCTCCTCATGTAAATCTCCATTCAAGAAAGCAGTTTTGATGTCCAACTGACATACATTCTAACCTTTATGTGCTGTTAACACAATGATACTCCACATGGTAGTCATATAACATGTGGGTGCAAAGGTTTCACCATAGTCAATTCCTTTCTCTTGTGCATAACCCTTTGCAACAAGTCTCACTTTGTATCGCTCAACACTGCCATCTACTCTACGTTTGAGCTTATAAACCCATTTCGTACTAATGGACTTCTTGCCAAGAGGCAAGTTTACCAAATCCCATGTATCATTTTTGAGTATCGAATCATACTTAGATTGCATAGCACTCATTCAATTTTCAGATTCCTTTGGTCCATCAAAGGAGAAAGGTTCCTCTTCATTACATAAATTGGCCAATAAGAGCATGACTTGTGTCAACATGAGATGCGTGATGAGAACTTGCACGTATTCTGCTAGGTAAAGGAGTGGCCAATTTGTTGTGACGTAGTGTTTACACTAGCCATTTTGGCATACTTTTTGGCTTCTCAATTTCCCTTCTTTCCTTATCAACTACATTATCCACATTTGCCTTATCAATAGGCTGATCTGTGGGCTGAAAAACATGATGATTTGTAACTTGTGTGGGTTGATTTTCAGTATTCCTTTCATTACCCAAATGCTCTACATCAATGTGTCGTGCATTAAACAATGAAAGGAGAGTATTAGATATGTCCCATGAACATACATTTTACTAGTTTCTCCATGAAAGCAAGGGCTGAATTGCATCTTCCACAAATACAACATCTCTACTCACAAGAATCCGCTTGGTAGCATGATGATAGAGATGGTAGCCTTTACTTTCCGAGCTGTACTCCATAAAAATGCATTTAATAGCCTTATCGTCAAGCTTGCTATGAATTTTCTTAAGCACAAGTACATAAGCAAGATAACCAAAAATTCATAAATGAGCCACAGAGGGCTTTCTGCCATTCCAAGCTTCAAAAGGCATAATTGTATGCAAAGCCTTTGTAGGACACCTATTCAAAACATATGTTGCACACATGATTGCTTCTATAGCCAGAAACCATGAGGTAACTTCTGAATTTTAACCATACAACATGCCATCTCCATGAGAAATCTATTTTTACATTTAGCTACATCATTTTTTTGAGGTTTACAGAGCACAATATATGCAGGGTACTAATCTTACATACATAAGTATTTTCAACCATAGCAGCAAAGTTCTTGAAACACATAAAAACCTATGATTTCTGTTTCAATGGATATACCCAGGTATGTCTGGAATAATTATCAATGAATGTGAAAAAATAGAGGTAGCCCCTAATAGATGGTGTCATCATAGGACCACATACATCACTGTGTATAAGCTATAATTTTTGGACACCTCTAGCTAAACCATCTTTGGGAATGATGCATGCTACATTTTTCCAAGAATACTGTTAACCCTCTCTGATGACCTTTGAGATTTCCATGGTGACCACCACACTAATTTCTACCCCCTATGGCCATGGGTGTTGAGATTGCCACCTTTCACTCTTATAAGCCCTATTTTCTATATATTTAGCATGCGCGATCGTCGATTGTCTATGAAAGATGCATCATGGGATTAGTTAGTGAGAGTACATGCTTTAGACTAGGTGTTTGCACAAGCCTAGGTGACCTTGGGTACTCGATAACCTACTTTTTAACTATGGCTACCCATGTATGAACATTATGGGCTAGGTATAAAGGCCGATTTGTAACTCTCACACCTCATTCTCTTGTATGCTCTACATTGTGTGCTCTTACTCTCTACTCTTTCACCTTCTTGGCTATTTCTTGCCTAGTGTAGGCTTGAGCTCTTGTGTGATCATCTATGCATGTGTGAGTGTGTGTGAGAGAGGTGAGTTTGAGCTACGAGGTGTTTACACAGAGGTCAAGCTCGCATGTGCTTCTTCCCGATGCGATCTATGAGTCTACAACGAGGGTATATGCAAGCGTGTTCACGAGGTGAGTGACACACCCCGTCAACTCTTTGTGTGCTACCAATGGTTGATTAGGTCTGGATTAGAGCTCTTATGTGCTCTCAGGAGCGATATGCAAGCTCCCCACGACACTTGGTTTAAGCCTTCATGGCGTGAAGAGTTTCATAAATGGCACTGTTGTCATGGGTTAGAAATACCATCGATGGTGTTTGTGACCTGGCAAGAGCCGAACCAATAGCATTCACTAGTGCTTTTCTGGATCAACAGGCTAAGATAGAGTGAGAAAGTGTGTGCAAAAACTAAATCATCACTTTTATTCCACCAGGTATCCGCAATTGACCACTCTGAGAGTCGAGAACAACACCCAACTAAGCTTGGGGCTCCACACCTACGGCAACTTGCTGCGAATTGAGATCAAAATACAGCCACATGATCTGCTCTCTGCGATAAAATACGGGCTCTACTCCTCGACCTTGTAGCTACCTAGATGATGCGCAGCTTCTAGTTGCAGCATTCATGCTCGCGGCGGCGGGGGGCACCAAGAAGTCCGTGGCCAGGTCTGCGTTCACGCCTGCTACTACAGATAAATAATATTTAAAAATGATAAAATCAAGATCAAATGATGACATGATGAAAGGAGTGTCAAATAAAGATCCTAACTACTAGGTTGCCATGGCTAGGTGCCAACCAGTGTCAAAAAAAAAAACTTTTTTTCCAACAAACGAAAATAAGGATAAACATTTAATGAAAAAAATTACATACTATCGGGCTCTATAACTAAACTAGCCAAAATCTTGGCCATTGATCACAAGGCCAATGAAAGTTTCAACATGTTTGTCTTAAATTCAACTGTGAAAAATACACACGCCTGCAATTACTGCAACTCCAACCTTATTGCCATGCTTGCCACACATGACAAAGTCGTCCTAGGCACCAACATGACAAATCGATGCGTCCATGATGCTCGCTAAGCCCCACATTACATTGATCTTGGTTGTCAGTGCGGTAGCACCCACATAGTGAACCACCACCACATGAAGCCCACCATCTAAACACTAGTGGAGGTTGACTTGGTTTTTGTCATGATCATTAATGTACTAGTATTTGGTAGCCTTTCTTCAATCTGATCGGTGTCTTATTTACGGTGGAATCTTGAGTTCATGGATTCTTGGTTTCGTGACCTTGTCACAAAATTATACGAGGTGGTCCTAGCTAATTTCATGACCATGCTACTCTTACCTGGCTTAAGGTCGAATCCTACTTGATCTTGTTTTACTAGGTCATTCTACAAGACGAGTACTTAGAAATAAATACTTTGAGGTAAGTGCATTTGTGGCTTAACCCCTCACTCTTGGGAACCTAGAAACGCCTAGAATTGATTGCAAAACCATCAGAATAGATATCAAAGGCTTTGAATGGCTGAAACTTCACCAACAACACAACTTGAAAGCTCCAGTGAGCTGATGATGAATTCTACATTCGTAGAGGGGATGGTCACGAGCATACAAGAAATCCTTAGGTTAGCACTAGGTGACACCACATCTTCTGAGGCTTGGTTGATTGATTCCTTACACAATTGACTTAGCAATATTATGGTACACACAAAGGAGAAGGATGCTATGTGTTTTGTTGGAGCAATTATGCATTTGGGAGCCAATTATAACCTGATTAAGAGTACTGTTAACTATGATTAGTGAAACAGAGGGTCGTTAATCGATTAATTACTGACTTAATTTTGATAATTGGTCTAATTTCTAATACATAGAGTTATTAGAAATCATTGTTAATTAATGCCTAGGCCCTCAATTTGGACAAGATTTGAAGAAATTAGAGCGCTTTTGCTACTAGTTTTACTGGTTTTTCTCAAAACAGAGAAGGGGATTTGATATTTCTGGTATGTATGCACCTTGGTTGGTGTTAATATGCAACATTGAGCTTGTTTGTGTGTTAATGCAAGTTACCCACACTTGATTAAACCACTATATTGCAATTTGAAGCATTTGTAATCCTAAAAAAGTATGCCAAAACAAGGTATTTTGGACAGCGTATGCTAGTTCAATTTGAATGCACTTAGTGTGATTTTCTACATCAACAGTGAAGTTGGTTGAGTACTTTGGAGTATCTAGGAAACTTATTAGAGTGTGGTTGAGCTGAGGAAGGCTCATTTATAGGATTGGACGTGTGTAGAAGGTGCATTTGCATTGAGCAAATATGTCAGACAACCCAGTACAGATTGTGGGTGAGAAGTTGGATAGAAAGAAGTTCCAGGCATGGAAGTACAGGATCAAAAGCTTTCTGAAAGGAAAAGGATTTTGGAACCTTGTTACGAGTTGCGGAGCCTGAGTTGAATCTACCCCAAACAACCTACACAACAACAAGTTGCAGCTCATAAACAATGGATAGAGAGAGCATACAAAGTTTTGCATTACTTGTCTATATGTATCTCGGATGCTATATTCATACATATACATGATGCTGAGAATCCCAAGGATGCATGGGATACTTTGGTAAAGCTGTTTGATACAGATACTAGTGCTCATAAGTCTCAGTTGAGATAACAGATTCACAATGTGAAGCAGAAAGGAAGGAGTATTCATGATTATGTACAAGAGATTAAGAAGTATGCAGATGCATTGGCAACTATCAATGCCCCCATGCCTGATGATGATTTGGTAGACATTTCCTTGCATGGTCTTGGCAAGGAGTACAAGTCTTTTGATACATCTATCTCTGTTTGGAGTACAGGTTTACTAGATTTTGATGAGTTGGTTTCACTCTTTCTTGTTGAGGAAATCAAACTTAGTGACCCTTTTCATGATGCATGTACTAGCCATGATGATCATGGCAGGAATCAGGCTTTTTATTCACAAAGAGGATTTAGAGGCAGGGGGAGATCTGCATCACGAGGTCATGGTGTTGGTTGTGGATGGCAGGATAGGTCACCACAACAGAATTTTCAGCCTTCATATGGTGCTAGAGGTGGTCGTGGATATTCACCTCAAAGAGGTAGATGTAATTCTCGTGGAAGAGGACGTTGGTGGCAAGGCCAACAAGTATCTATGCAAAATGTAGAATGCCATTATTGTGGAAAGTTTGGTCATATGGCTTGTGATTGTTATCGCAAACAGAATGATTTGAGAGGGGGTAGAGCACAACATGGTGGAAATTATGCAAATAGTGGAAATTTTGCATCAAGCAGTCATGATGGTAGTGCAAGAGGACGTTGGTGGAAGAGGACGTTGATGGCAAGGCCAACAAGTATCTATGCAAAATGTAGAATGCCATTAATGTGGAAAGTTTGGTCATATGGCTTGTGACTGTTATCGCAAACAGAATGATTTGAGAGGGGATAGAGCACAACATGGTGGAAATTATGCAAATAGTGGAAATTTTGCATCAAGCAGTCATGATGGTAGTGCAAATCACTTGTTTTCCACCACCATGAAACATGTCGTGGGGTCTATGATGACACATGGTGACAGTGATGATACTTGGTATATGGACTCTGGAGCATCAAACCATATGACTTATCATGGCGAATGGTTTGAACATATGAAGCCAATGGATGTGAAAGGCTATGTGGAGACAGGTGACGATTCTCAGCATGCTATCACTCATGTTGGGAGTGTGCCATTGGTGATGCACAATCGTGAAATGAAGTCTATGTTAGACGTCTTATATGTGCCTTATATTACAAAGAGTGTGGTCAAATGGTTGAGCAAGGTTTACAGGTTCGTTTCAAAACGAGCATGGTTGCTTCATTGAGGATTTCAAAAATGGATGTAGAGTCATTGCCAAAGGCAAGAAAGAAGGCATGTTATTCAAATTGGATGCTAAGATTCCTGAGTTGAAATTGGCTATGTTCTCTAAAAGCCGAAATGTGGTACAAGACATTGAAATGTGGCATAAAAGGATTGGACATGTGAACATACAAAAGTTAAAGAACATGCAGGAAAGAGGCATTGTTGGTGGGTTGCCTAGATTCAAGTATGATGGGAGTATGCATTATGTGATGCTTGCGAGTTTGGAAAGCAAGCAAGGTTGCCATTTCCTAAAGAAGGTAACATGAGTAGCAGGCCACTTGAGATTGTTCATAGTGATGTATGGGGTCCTGTACAAAGCCCTCCATTAATGGCAGCAGGTATTATGTGACATTCATTGATGATTTCAGTAGAATGACTTGGATTTACTTTCTCAAAGAGAAGAGTGAAGTGTTGGGAAAGTTTATGGACTTCAAAGTTTTTGTTGAGAAGTAGTATGGCTGCTGGATAAAATGTTTGAGGAAAGATGGAGGTGGTGAATATGCTTCACATGCTTTTGAGGACTTCTTGAGAAAGAATGGCATAAGAAGGCAGCTAACTTGCAAGTACGCACCTCAGCAAAATGGTGTTGCTGAGAGGAAAAATAGAAACATTGGTGATGTGGCTAGGGCAATGCTCAATGAAAAGAGCATGCCAGACTTTTATTGGGCAAAAGCGTGTGCCACAACGATGTGTGTACTTAATAAGACACCCACAACTGCCATACATGAAAGTACGCCAAAGATGCGTCTTACAGGTTTTAGGCCAGACATTGGACGCCTCAAAGTGTTTGGTAGCATAGCTTATGTGCATATGCCAGATGAGAGAAGGAAGAAGCTAGATCCTAAGGCAGAAAAGTGCATTTTTGTTGGGTATGCACAGGATCGCAAGGCATATAAATGTTACAATCCACATACTAGGCAAGTACTTATTTTACGAGATGTGGTGTTTGATGAACTTGCTAGTTGGTACAAGGCAAAGGATGAGGGTGTCATTGATTCCATTGATGTTGATGTGCATGTGAACTTGCCACAAACAAGTTCTACTTCTATGTCTGGGCCAACAGAGTCTGAGAGTAGCATTATACGTCTATGGTCAGGACGTTTGAGACATGATAGTGAAAGCACTGGGAGTAGTGCTATGGATAAAGGGAAAAAGAAGGTTGAAGGAATTGGCATTACATCACCCTGAGTATGGGGGTGCTTGTGCACATGAGTTTGTGTCAGAGACCATCCTTATTCATCAGATCACCAGCACAAAGAGATGGATTAATGTGCTCTCCTTCTTTGAGCCACATCTACTATTACACTAAACAACACAACAGCCAGTTATGGAATTTTGGCCAATTCTTGCATCCATTACGCTGATTTGGAGCCACTTCCTTTATGGTAAATTACTCCTGCTTTCCATTTGTAATGATATGAGTCGTTGTCAAGTTCAGAAAGTTTGGATGAGGAACTTAGCATACCAATTTTATGCACACCAGGTACAAGGCAGGATAGATATGTGCCTCCACATGCTAGAGTGATAGGTGTGTATAGGTTGACCCTCCAATGGGTCCAATTTCTTGCATACATCCTTTGTTCTTGTGTAGCTCAAAAACTAGAATTTGACCTCTTTAATATCACATAGATTTTCTCCAAAATCAAGCAAGGGATTGCATATGCATTGCTATTCCATTCATCAATGCTAGATACATGTGCCCTTCAATTAATACATGCATTTGCCTCTTCCAATCAAGCTCTCAAGCTTTCCATTAAATGTTGCAAAAACCAGAATTTTCACTTGCTTGGGGCAACTCAAATCCTACTTTGCTTGTGTCAAATCACCTGCTATCCGCTCAATTCCATTCATCAATGCTAGATACATGTGCCCTTTAATTAATACATGCATTTGCCTCTTCCAATCAAGCTCTCAAGCTTTCCATTAAATGTTGCGAAAACCAGAATTTTCACTTGCTTGGGGCAACTCAAATCCTACTTTGCTTGTGTCAAATCACCTGCTATCCGCTCAAGGGTGTTTAGCTTTGCTTACGCGCGTGGTCCTTAGCTTTCAGATCTGTTGAGTAGGGGTGTGCTCCCAACTTTTCTTTGCTCCTCCAAGCTCCAAGCTCCAATGGATAGCTCCAAAACAGAATTTTTTCCTCTTCTTTACTCACTCACAAAACCCTAATAGAGAGAACTAGGCTCTGATACTATGATAAAAGACTGATAAAGAGAGAGCACACACATAAGTGAGCAAACCCTAATTCCCTAGTGTAACCCTAACCAAAGAGGGAAGCCATATCCACTCTCACACAATTCATAATAGAAGAGAACGACACACCACACACTAAATGTGCTGTGTTCACAGACCAAATAACCCTATCTAATGTCCAAACACTGTGGCCAACTGGACGCGGCCATTTATTGTCACACACATGCTGCTATCTACCATGCTAGCACATATCATGCCTAGCTCTAGCTATCATCGAGCTTATAATCTCAACAGCCCCTCTCAAGCTCATGATATACAGCGATAGATGAAGAAGATGAGCTTGGTCTATCAACACTCCCCCTCAAGCTCATCATATCCATCTCTTGTACTCCAAGCCTAGCTCGGAAGTACTCAAACTTGTCCTTCCCAAGTGACTTAGTGAATATGTCAGCCACTTGCTCATCTGTCTTCACATAAGACAAATCAATCTGTCCATCCAACAGTTTCTCCCTAATGAAGTGATAATGGACCTCTATGTGTTTGGTCCTCACATGATAGAGATAGGGTTACTAGCCAGCTGTATGTTGTCACAGTGTATGACAACTCCATCATCACAATGCTGACCCAAATCACCAAGTAGCTTTTTCAGCCACATCACCTCACATATAGCCATAGCCACACCTCTATACTCTGCCTCTGTGTACTAGACAAGGCAACTGTGGGTTGCTTCTTGCTACTCCAACTCACTGCAGCACTCCCAATGCTAAATGCATACCCACTAGTAGATCTCCTGTCATATGAACTTCCTGCCCAATCCGCATCTGTGTAACCATACACATTCAACTCTTTCCTTGACTCATAAAATAGACCATAATGGGCAGTGGTCTACACATATCTCATAATCCTCCTAACAACATCCAAATGAGCTTCCTGGACTCTACATAAATTGACTCACTAGTCCCAGAGCATAACATAAGTCCGGCCTCGTAATAGTCAAGTAGATAAGACTACCAACAATTTTCTTGTACATGGTGACATCTTCCAATTCATCACCCAAATCAGCATAAGTTTCATATTTTGCTCCAAAGGTGTCATCATAGGCTTACAACCTGTCATTCCATACTTTGCTAACATGTCTAAGGCATACTGCCTTTGCACCAGCCATATACCATGAGATGTCTTGATCACCTCAATACCAAGAAAGAATCTGAGTTCACCCAAATCCTTCATATCAAACTGTGGGCTTAACGATGTCTTCATATCCTCAATGTCTTTCCCATACGGGTAGTCATGGTCCTTGGAGTTATAAGGTAAATACCATCATATCTAGGCCTCAAGCAAGTCAGGGATGCCATACAATTGTGGTACTTCATAAATTTTTGACATTTCTTACTTCTTGGTTGATCCACTTTAGCCAATTTGCTCTGATACCAGCAGCTGCCCCCTTCGTGCAACGAATTTGGGGGTGCTAGCAGCGGAAGTAGCACTTCTTGCACAGGGGAAGAGCCTCTCACTTGGGGCCTCGCCCACAGATATCCGAATAAGAGAATAATCCCTCGGTTCTTCCAAAACTGAACCCGGAAAAACTTCCCTAGCCCAGAAGCATGGGTGATTCCTCCAGGATATTTTTATTCTAATATAGTCAAGAGCCTTAACTAACCAAACTGATCCGACCAAACTCATAAGTCACATGGTCAGATCAAGGAAGAAACTTGCACTTGGATCATAGAGACCAATGCTTTTTTCCTCATCAAGAGACACATGCATTGATTCTTTTCCATAGAACAAAGACTATCCGGGATTTACTTCATCTATCGTAACATAACATAATTGAGTCTCATTTTAGGGATCCATCAGTCCAGCCTAAATCCCATGGGTTAGAGCCAACCACCCAACCACTGTAGTGATAGGATCCATTTAGAAATTTGGTTATGTTTTGTCCCGGGTACCAGGGAAAAGAGTTCCCAGGCCCCCTAGCCGACGCTTCAAGCAAACTTCAAGATAGTCACACCACTTACACACCCAATATGAAATTGCATGTTTCACAGATTCAGCTATCTTTAAAACAATCTTTTAATGAAACGATAGTATCACTGATCATAATCCTCCAAAATATCAAGCTTGAATTCTAATTTCCAATCATTCCTCGGTCCACCTTTCTTGGAGGTGGTTGAGCATGTTCTGTGACTTCTGGGGCATGATGGGGCCTCTTTGCTGGTGGGGGATTAGGATAAGTGGATGGTGAGGGAAGAGAGGTATCCTCCGCATCTGGCATGCTTAGCTAGGTTGCCCTTGGCAATTCATCCTATCCAACATCATAATAAAGCACCCTCGTGAGTAGGGTGGCAGTCACCACCTTCCCTTGTGGGTTGGAGCAAACCGTGTGTAGATTACAGAAGATGTAATCGGCCCAGTTCACCTGCTGGGCCTTGGTGGACTCGAGTGAGGGTGGTTGGCTGCACATGTTGAATGGTCGGTCCACCTTGAAGAGTGAGGCAGATTCAAAATTGGATGATCAATATGTCGCGTAACTTAGGGAGATAAGCAAAGCGGCAAAGAATCTTGGAGGAAACCCCTCCCCAAAACCTGTGAAGCCATCCCCAATGTGCCTACAATCCATCCCAAAATGAGTAGGTGATGAAGAATTTGATGTCCCCTTAATCCATGGCAGGAAAAACAAAAAGCTTGCTACAAAGCAAAAGTTGTATGCTTAATGATGGTATTGTGCATTGTCACATGCCATGCATTTCCCTTTTGTAGCCACCATCTTTGACAACTTTTTGTTATGGCTTTCCTATTCTTGCAAGTGTCTATATTCATTGTTGCAACTTTTTGTTATGGCTTTCCTATTCTTGCAAGTGTCTATATTCATTTTTTAATGAATGTTATTTTATTTCTCCAACTTCCACATGCCATGGATTTTCCTTTTGTAGCCATCATCAATGGAAATGAACAACTTCTATTCATTGTTGCAACTTTTTGTTATGGATTTCCTATTCTTGCAAGTGTCTATATTCATTTTTTTAATGAATGTTATTTTATTTCTCCAACTTCCACATTCCATGGATTTTCCTTTTGTAGCCATCATCAATGGAAATGAACAACTTCTTGTGATGGTTGTTCCTATTCGTGCAATATTTGACATGCATGTGCATAAACGAATAATATGTTGCAGGTAATAAAAAATTGAGTAGCAACCAGAGGCTATGAGGAAAACAAAGGTGGATCCGCAGTGTTGACGATGGTACAAGGATCCAACCACATAGTGATGCTACTTTTGTGGATGTTTCTAGTGATGAAGGTAGTAAGGAAACATCACAGGTTCCAGAGAATGTCACTCTGGTAGAGGCCAATGCTAGTGTTTAGGAGAATTTCAATGCTAGTGTGGAGGAGGGTGTTAAGGTGGACACATCTGAAATCTGCCATAGTGGTGCCAATGCCAGCGTTGAGGACAATGCCACTATGTCTAGTGCCAATGCCAGTGTGGAGGAGGATGTTAATTAACAATATGTGAACATTCCTGGATATACGACTTGTTAGAGAATGATCTCCAATGACCAGCTATACATGCATTGCAGAAACAAGCCAAATTTCTTGTTTTCAACTGTGTCAGGTCTAGATTGCAAAACCCACACATAGAATGTAGGGATTGTGTCCCCTTGAGTGTTGCACATCCCCATGCATTAGACCTGTCCACATCATCTACACTTACTAACCAAAACTTTTGGTGAATCTAGGGACCATTGCTAGTACTACAGGCATACGAGCTACTTGCACCATGAGACATAGTTTCTGTTAAGAAATCTACAACGTCAGCAGCATTTTGAAGAACTACACCATCAGACTTGAATTGTTCGTGTGCTAATGTCCTCTTCACTACTGCACTAGCACTGTCATGTTCTCCCTTGCCATGGCCTGAAGCAAAAAAATTCCAAGTCATCTCCACACCTGTCAGTTTGTAAAAGCGACCAACAAAATAGAACGCTCGGGCAGCTTTAAACTATGAAGCTGCACCATTAGACCACACCTAGTGCTTTCGAAATTTCAAACCCTGGTCTTCAAGCAACTGATTATGAAGTTGGAAGCAATGTTGCACAAAGAGAGTATCATGCTTCTTATCATCAAAGATATAGAAATGCATCTCCTTGATTATGCTTTGGTCATTGCTTGTACTATGCTTATATGTAATGTGAACAAGGATTGTGCATTGATTTGAGTGCTAATGCATGGACTGCATTTCATTTTGCTATTTGAATGAGTAGTTATCAGCAAAATCCATTATAGATACTATGACATCTGTAGGGAAATTCTTGAGACACTCCCTGTACCACTGATCAGCTTGCCATCTGTACCTGAAGTTATGCTTAATGAACTTTGATGTGTGGTGTTTCAGCATCACTAATAACTCTTTGATAACAACCTGTTTGATGGACAACACTTTTCGTTGTTGTCTAGTTACATCATGTCTATTTTGAACTTGAATATTCTCAAAGACCTGAATAGTGATTGTCTTTTTTGTCTCCTTTTCTTCATGTGGACACAAACATAGCTTTTAACACCACATTTATTGCATTGCCCCATGATACATCTGAATTGATGGTATGTGGAATCCTCCTTTTTGCATACAAGATTCCCACAATTTTGTAATTCCATACATGATGTGCTCGTGTGCAACACATTTTCCCTTGGCTGCCAACAAAACTGATTTGCAAACAATACAATGACATTTGCACAAGCTTCCATGAAAGCCAAAAGCATCTGAGCGCATCTGATTGAAGGCATCTTTTAGGTATAACATTCATATGTTGTACACATAGCAACATGTGTTCGAGTCCTTTAGCTTGTGCACAAAGAAAGGTTTGAGCTTCTCGAATGAGCGTTGGCCAATTTGCAGATGAGGATAAGCAGACTACTTCATCTGCAAGGAACATAGACCATGAGGATTTTGCAAATGAAGATAAGTAGATGCACAATGCTATATAGCACATGCACAATGCTATATAGCACATGTGTTGCCATATATATATAGGCAGTGATGTGTGTGAACACACTTAGGACCGCCGGGGCACTTTTTCCCTCTTTAGGAGGTTTTTTCCCCCGGCTTGTATATACGCCCATCCTTCTAAGGCTAACTTATCTTTTGTACATTGACACAATCTAATACACTTTGTGTTGTGTGCATTCTTGCTTCTTCTTCTCCAAGCTTTGTGTGCTTTCCTGCAACCCTAATTCCAACAATTGGTATCAGAGCAGGCATCGGCTCCCAGGGCTACGCCGCCAGCACCCTCCGACCCACGTTCTCCGATTAAGGTGAGCTTTCACGATCGATTGCAGGTCCCTATACTCTGCAAGTAAGCCCTTTAGGGCTTGGCGTTTTCAGAAATCACATCTGAGGTCGTTTCGGGCTCCGTTTTTGCATTGCAAGTTCTGCACAGGTGTTTTCGTCATTTTTTGCAAAAATTTTGACAGTGCAGTTTTTTGCAAAACAGGCATACGTATTCTATTGTGGACCGTGCTACATAGCACGAGTTGTTTTCAGTCTTTGCTTCGTTACAGGTAGCTTTTGCATCAGTTTCAGTCAGTGGCCATAGCTGATAATATCAATGATGTATTTCACATGTTGTCTGCTGAAGACAAACTGGATGGAGACGGAAACTACCCACTTTGGGTATACATGATGTAGCATGTTTTGGTTGCAAAAGGAGTGTGGAACATTGTGCAAGGTATGGATGTACGCCCAGGTTCTGTGGATGTAGGATCTGTTGTTGAGGATGTTGCAGGTTCTAGCAGCTCTAATGTTGCTGCTATTTTACCCACTGCTGAACAAGCTCGTTGGGATGGTAAAGATGCGCAGGCTCATGCCTTGATTGCACTTTCTGTCAAACGTAACATCACCCCACATATTCGTTCAGCTAAAACAGCAAAACAGGCTTGGGATATTCTAGCTGGTTTGTATGCAGCTCGTAAACGAGGCAAAAATCTCTTACTTGCGTAAAGAGCTAGAATTGAAGATTATGTAGGAAGATGATGACATGAATGTTTTTCTTGCTGAGATTAAAGATCTCAAAGAACAGTTGATTTCTGCAGTGAGATTATTCCTGATCATTCTCTTGTGCAGACTGTTCTTGATGCTTTACCTAAGACATATCAGACTTTTGCTTCCACGTGGAGACTTCTTACTGAGGACAGACCTGATGCTGTCAAGTATGATACTTTAGTTAACAAGCTCTTGCAAGAAGCGCAGTCCAGGCAAAACAGGGCCAGGCAGCGTGCAGTTGATCAAGCATTTACTGCTACCAGAAGAGCAGAGAAGAAGTGGTAAGGCAGCCCCTTCCACTGTTTCTTCTCCTATTAGTAGGTCTGCAACTTCTTCTCCTTCCACAGGTAGCAATAATAAGTCTGAGAAGGCTCTTGATAAAGGCAAGAAAAAGACTAGGTGCAACTATTGTAAGGCAAATGATCATGTCATTAAGAATTGCCCTAAGCTAAAGACTAAAGAGGCAAAGAAGAAAGAGTTAAATGCAGCCACAATAGCGGATGCTTCTACAAATGCAGATTCTGCAAATGTTGTGTAGGATACAGAATGGGCGTTTAGCGTGTATTGCCAGTATGACCCATCTGTACATGATGCATGTTTGGCAGTTTCTGTTGACTCTAATGTATGGTATTTTGACAGTGGTGCTACAAAGCACATTACCTCACATCGTGATATGTTCACTTGTCTTGAGGCTGTCTCTAATGGGAATACTGTCACATGTGCCAATAATGCTTCTTACCCAGTGAACGGCGTTGGTAAAATTATGCTTGCTGCTGCAAATGGCAGCGCTTTCACACTTTCAGATGCTTTGTATGTGCCAGGGATAAAGAAGAATCTATTGTCTGTCTCTGCGCTTGCTAGACTTGGACTTGTAGTCAAATTTGTAGATGACAGATGTATTGTTCATGATTTAACTTCTGGTGATACGATTATTGCATCTGGCACCTTGTTTCGTGGGCTGTATAGGCTCAATTCTTATGACAAGTGTGTGGAAGATTCAGCAAATGCAGTTTCTGATGAAAAGGCAGTGTGTGGAAGATTCGGCAAATGCAGTTTCTGATGAAAAGGCAGTTTCAGATGCAAAACTATGGCATGCTCGTTTTGGTCATCTGAACTTTGCTAGTTTGTTGCGTTTGCAAAAATTTGATATGGTTGCTTCATTGCCCCCTCTTGAGGCACCATTGAAACATGTTTGTGAAGGCTATATTTTGGGCAAAATGCAGCGTTCTGCGTTTCCAAAGAATGGTTCTGTGCGGGCCACTCGCAAATTGTAACTTTTACATAGTGATGTATGTGGGCCTATGCAAACTCCGTCATTTGGTAAACACTTGTACTTCGTGACTTTCATTGATGATTACTCAAGGCATGCATGGGTATATCCACTGAAGGCAAAGTCCGAAGTGTTTTTGTGCTTCAAACAGTTTTTTCTTATGGTTGAAAATGTATCCAATTGTACTATGGGCACCCTCCGTTCTGATCGAGGGGGGGAGTACTTGTCTAAAGAGTTTGATGCATTTCTAGCTAGTCATGGGATAAAACACCAATGTATAATGCCGTATACCCCTCAGCAAAATGGTGTTGCTGAGAGGAAAAACAGGTCACTTATGGAGATGGCACGATGTATGGTCAAGAGCTAAGCTTTGCCACATGCGTTTTGGCTTGAGGCTGTCATATGTACTGCATATGTACTCAATAGGTGTCCCACTAAGGCCTTGCAGTCTATTACTCCATATGAAGCTTGGCATGGCAGGAAGCCTTCTATTGGTCACTTGCGTGTCTTTGGTTGCTTGGCCTATGCTTTAGTGTCTGTGCAACAACGCAGAAAATTGGATGATAAGGCTGTCAAATGCATTTTTGTTGGTTACAGTGCTGAGAGCAAAGGTTACAGATTGTATCATCCGCAGTCAAAGCGTATCTTGATTAGTTGAGATGTTGTTTTTGTGGAAGATGCTGTGCAGCCTTTGTTATCATGTTCCAAAGAGACAGTTGTGAGCTCACGGGATGTATTTGATACATTGTTGCCTCTGTTTATTACAGGTGGGAATTCAAATGTAAGTCCTAATGAGGCAAATATTCAGCCTATGTAGATATCAAACGACATCATAGATCAGCCCATTTCTGATGCAGATTTACAGGATGTAATTTCTGAGGATAGGGCTGAAAATGAGCAGGCTACAGGTATGCCTAAATGGCTGGTGCAAACCTTGCGTGATAGTAAAATTGTTGCACCTATATCTAGTCGTACTCGTTCAGGTTTTCAGCATGCCTCTTATGCATCAGATTGTTATGCTTTGGCTGTGTCTAGTATGTGTGAAGAGGAAGAACCTCTTTCATTTGATGAGGCACAAAAATCAAAAAATTGGTTGGCTACAATGCAAAGTGAATATGATGCTATAATGAAGAATGGTACATGGTCTTTGTGTGATTTGCCTATTGGTAAAAGGCCATTAGATGTAAGTGGGTTTTTAAGTTAAAATGAAAGCCAGATGGCAGTGTTGATCGCTATAAGGCTAGACTTGTTGCAAAGGGTTATGCTCAAGAAAAGGGCATTGATTTTGATGAGACCTTTGCTCCTACTTGTCGTATGACTACCATTCGTAGTATTTGTGCATTGGCAGCTCATAATGGTTGGAATGTACAATTGGACATAAAGACTGCGTTCTTGAATGGAGATTTGCATGAGGAGGTGTATGTATCAGCCTCGTGATTTTGTTCAAAAAGGGCAGGAAAACAAAGTGTGCAGGTTGAAAAAGGCTTTATATGGTTTAAAGCAAGCTCCACGAGCTTGGTATGAAAAGATACATGCATATTTGACTGCACATGGTTTTCAGAATAGTCTAACAGAAAGCACTTTATATGTTAAATGTGTGGATGATGTACATCTAATCATTGCTCTCTATGTCGATGACATGCTGCTCACAGGACCAAATGAAAGTCATATTGCTGATTTTAAGGCTGATTTGAATGCCTCTTTTGAGATGTCAGATTTGGGGCATTTGCATCATTATTTGGGGATACAATTTAAGCAGTGTGATAGAGGTATTGCTTTGTGTCAGACAAAGTATATTGAGACATTGTTGCGGAGATTTGGCCTTGAAGACTGCAAGCCTATTGCTACTCCAATGGAGACAGGTTTGAAGTTGAGTCTTCATGATGCTGGAGATCAGTTTGATGTCACACTCTATCAGACAGCTGTTGGTTGCCTCATTTATGTATGCATTACGAGGCCGGACATTCAGTTTGCAGTCTCACAGGTGAGCAGGTTTATGCATAGCCCAGGGTCTCAGCATTGGAAGGTAGTTAAACGCATCTTTCGCTACTTGAGTGGCACCATGTATCTTGGGTTGTTTTATCCCAAGGGGGATCGTTGCCGCCAGATTTACATGCCTTTTCGGACTCAGATTGGGCTGGTTGCTATGACACAAGAGTGTCCACAACAAGTGGTTTTTGTTTCATGCTAGGTAGCTCATGCATATCTTGGTTGAGCACAAGAAGCAACCTACTGTGGCCACTTCTAGTTGTGAAGCTGAGTACAGTGCAGCTTTCACAGCTACGTGTGTGTGGCTAAGACGGCTTATGGCTGACTTGGGTGTTGGACAGGAGTCTGCCACCTCTATCTTCACTAACAGTCAGAGTGCATTGGCAGTTGCGAGAAACCCAGTTTTTCATGCTCGCACAAAGCACATTGAGGTGCATTATCAATATGTCAGGGAGAGACTCTCAGCAGGAGAGATCAGCTTGGCCTATGTGCCAACACAGGACAACCTCGCCGATCTTTTCACAAAGGCGCTTCCTCGTGAGAAGTTCGAAGCTTTCCGCAAAGCTTTGGGCTTGCTCCCCTTTGTGGACTGATCTACTTCAGGCATGGCACTCCCCTATACATGAGTGCCAGCTCTCATTCACACCATCACTCCTAGGGGGGATTTGTTGCCATATATATATAGGCAGTGATGTGTGTGAATACACTTAGGACCGCCGGGGCACTTTTTCCCTCTTTAGGAGGTTTTTACCCCCGGCTTGTGTATACGCCCATCCTTCTAGGGCTAACTTATCTTTTGTACATTGACACAATCTAATACACTTTGTGTTGTGTGCATTCTTGCTTCTTCTTCTCCAAGCTTTGTGTGCTTTCCTGCAACCCTAATTCCAACAACATGCACAGTGCTATGTATTCACAAAACAGGTCAGCTATATAGTACATGGTTATGCATTAGTATTGTGCTATATAGCTCATACTGATTGCTATGAGCTATATAGTACATGTGATAGCCCTCCTTGCATGCTAGTCCCTGAGTCTAATACAAATGGGTGGGTAAATGTAAAATTCCAATGTGAAAGTTCCAATGGTTAGTGTTAAGAAAACACTAATCTAGCACTAATAAAGGTCTAACACACCTTTACTATTGGATCCAATCACCACTGATGGGGCTTATCCAAGGAGAGAACATGAAGGAAGAGGAAAAAAGTGAAATTGATGGAAGAGACTAAGGGCAAAAAAAAACTTAGACCTTTTTTAATCTTAATTCAAGTCACGTGGCATAACTTTCAGGGTGGGCAAAATAAACGGGCCAGATTTAGGCATAGTTTTAGGGTTGGAAAAATGAGCAGCTCTGATTTGTTGGAAATACCTTACAGAGACATATGGATGGCTCTAATTGCATCTACGTATCTTGACAGTGATAAATAAATGGATGGGATCCCTTCCACATATGTCAATTGAGATACATGAATCACGATTGAGATCACATTGTCATATCTCAATCGAGATATGTCGACAATAGAGATCATATTTTCATATCTCGGTCGAAATTCATGGATAGTCGAGATCACATTGGTGTATCTTGATCGTAATCATGTATATCTAAGACAGTGAAGATCACAATTTAGTATCTTGTCTGATATGTTTAACAACTAGGATCACACATTGGTATCTCAATCGAGATACATGGTTGATGTCATGAGGGGCATCGTTACATTACATGGCATCATAGTTCATGGTCAATTTGTGGCATTGATATGGATTCCAATCCACTAGTTATCTCGATAAAGATCCCCAAGTGGCAGTGTCCTGTTGCAATGTCATGGATCTTGACTGAGATACGTGAGCCCTACTGAGGCTATTGGCATGGTGATAATTGGGCTATTAGCTCAGGGGGCAAGTGTCATGCTATGAGTGATGTTCATATCTTAATTGAGATGCCCTACCCTGTGACTTTGCCTACTTACCTTGATGTCCTATTTCCCTTGAGATTGCCATACATGGCTAAGGTAAGCTCTTGACTTGAAAACTACTGGTTACAACCCTTATGGACACTACTTTTGATTTATCAGATCTCAAGTTTCTAGTGATGACTTCAAGTTTAATATGAATTTCTTTAAAAAAAGCATAAAAACTTTTACTCTCTCTATTTCTATAGAGGGTTAAATTGCTCCATCTCCTTAGCAACTCGTCAAATAATGGTAACACCACAAAGATGTTATGGACTAGATATACCTAAAATTTTATTTACATTATGCATGACCTCATTTAAGAACAACTTTCTTTTTTTGTTGTAGAATGTCTAAGAAATCTAAGGTCTCACTCCAATTTTGAAGATCATATGCACTTTTTTCCCCACTTAGTGGACTCAGCTTGTTGCAAAAAAAGATTGTCTTGTTGAACACACTCTTTCCTTGAAAGCTTCACATCTTAGAAAAAACTCAATCTAGTATTGAATTTCTATTTTACCTTTTCTTGATGCCCAAAGGAGAAAATTTTAGAAGAATATTAGAAGTATTATGTATGGACTTATTAATCTTTTTGAATTTCATCCTTTCATATTATATCATGACTTATGATTGTAAATGGAGACTAAGCCCCACACATTTGGTCTATGGCATACATTGTGCTATATTCTTCAGTTTATCTTCACAAAGAATTTGGAGGGTCCCTTGAGTCAATTAAGATTCTATTGAGATTATATTGTCGTGCTTCGTACTTATTATTGCATACTCTTCTTACACTCTAATTTGGAGGTTAACTTTGCACGTAAAAGTACTAGTGATATCCTATAAGGGACACAAAAAATCAACAGTAAAGGGTAAACATTTTGTAATGGAAAGCTCCCAAATAGGCTAGGATGTTGAATTGAGGCAAAATTGACATTTTTGGGTCACTGATGTTTATAGTATAGTTAGAGAGAACATTTGGGCATGCAATAATAAGAGGGGGAGGGGAGTTAAAGTTCAAAAAAATTTCAAAATCTAGGCTTTACGAAGCCTACAAGTAGCTAATATGGCAAGTTCCATTAAGGAGGCCAGTGGACACCTACCCACTTGGGAAAGTGGGGTGGTACAAATAGGATTTGGTGCAAAAAAGTGTACATTTTCATGGGGGCCTTTTTGTATAGCCACCATGAGCCCTCCAACTACCCCCTTCCTTAAGCTCTCTGATGACAAACTCTAACTCCTCCCTTTTTAAGTTCATATCACCTTTAATGTTTTGCAAGTATCTAAACTTTCATTCGTTACATGTATAAGTTATTGTCAAGACATTCACCATTAAGGATTGCATACTGTGAATCGAATTGAGGAGCATCCTAATAGTGAACAATAGCCATTATCTTAATATGATATATAATTCAACACATGGATGCTTATATATTTGGGGCTAGATTCACATTAGAATCTTGCATGTTTTTCATACAGGGCCATGATCATAAGTAAAGCTGTAATTAGGTAGTAAAAATGTTGATAGTAAGCTTTATACAAATTCAACTTAAATGTATCCCACTTATCCATGTTTTTTCTCTATAAAATGTTAAAAGACCAAGTCTCAGTGTAGTCATTCTTATAAGTGATGCATTCCATACTATCTTATTAGCGAATCTAGAATGTAACCTTGAGTTGGCTTCAACCACAATATTATTCGAGAATGATAAGGCTCGAGATCACAAGAAATGAAGATGGAAGTACCTAGAGAAGAAGGTGCTATACAACATGTCAGCGAAAGCATAAAACCATGGAATAGAAATTTGATGACGAAGAAAGTCCACACAAAAAAAAAAAAACAAATGTTAGCTCGCATCGCCAAAAAGGTATCCAAGAGATGAGATCCCACCAGGAGGGGAGTGCACTTTTGTCGATGGTCGATCCTGGAGAGCAAAGAGGAGAAAAGGATTAGGCATGAGAAGAAGAGATTGGGGAAAAGATCTTATCCTTCTTTGTCTCATTTGAAACTTCACACATGCTCTACCACCTAATGTGTTGGGGGATAGACACCACGTATGTGGTCCACTCCTATAAAGGGGCTTTATATGGGTGCTAATGAGAGAGAGAGATAGAGAGAGAGAGAGAGAGACTTGCCGTGATGAAATTGCCCCGATTTTGGCCGGCTGTTCGGCAGTAGTTGTTGCTAGAACTGCGAGCGCTAGCCAGGACTCCGGCTGCCGCCTCCATCGACATGCTCGATAGAGCGGTAGCCCCCTCTTGCTCTCGATGGTGATGATGATGATCAGAAGCAGCCGCCGCCGCCGCCGCCTCTGCCTCTGCCTGCGCCTGGAACTGCAGTATTTTGCTGATTCCAGCTGTAGCAGAGTCCATCAGACGATCAGCAGGCTGCGGGGCCGAAGCCTGCGATTGCATAAGAGTATTCTTGTTGGGGCTTCCACTCATGCCGACCTCGTCCGACCCAAACAAGTACCCAAGCGAGCTGTGTCCCCCGCCGCTCATCACTCCTCGCCCCATACAATCACAATGCTGAGCTCTAATGGAATATATTGTGCCTACAGTATATAAGACGCGAGAGAGAGAGAGAGAGAGAGAGAGAGAGAGATTTGTCGACAGCCAAGGCAACACATATCCAAATGTAATTAGAGGCATTTTTATACTCGACGAAAAGGACCATAAGCCGGACAGGACACCGCACCTACGCTACACCACACATGCAGCATGCGCGCAAACACGGTTGGATTATTGATAGAGTGGTGGGGGGCGAGGAGAGCACAGCACAACCTCCTAAGCACCTCCACCTGCACACACGGAGAGACGGTAACCAATACCATCCCCATTGCAGCAGCTACAGCCCACCTAACGTGATGTGCACCTCCATCTACCGTTTTTTTTTTTTTTGTTTATTCTAACTGTTGCACCTGTAAAACGTCATCAAAGCCGAACACCACCTCTTCTAGTTAAGTAACTAAGTTGTTGTATCAGTGCAAACTCTAAAAATGATATGTGACTCAAAACAAAAAAGTGCTAACAAAGTTCGTTCTTTTCCTTGGAGGCGTTCCCCAAGTACATCAATATTCTAACACCACCTCTTATAGTTAAGTAACTAAGTTGTTGTATCATTGCAAACTCTAAAAGTGATATGTGACTCTAAACAAAAAAGTGCTAACAAAGTTCGTTCTTTTCCTTGGAGGCGTTCCCCAAGTACATCAATATTCTAACAAAGTTACCCCATGCACACTTCAGTGTTCACTATGTTGCTATACATCTCATAAGCACACAAGAACGACTAAGTCAATTGGTTGGAATCTCTCTCTTTCATTCTTTCTAAATTTTGCTTTCCAAGGGTAGACGAATGCTCATGTGCTTATGAGCTTTTCCATCTACTTGGTGTCACATAACATCAAGAGCTCTTTTCAAGTTCTCTACTTGTCAATTCATTAGTTACGCTTGAATTCAAAACTCTTGAAGACGTTGGCCTTTAGACTTGTCAATCTAGTTCAGTTGGCATAACATTTTGAATAGTGGACATATTGATGTTAAAGAATGACTTCATTCTTATATGGAATATTTCAAGTAATTCTTCAAAAGAATTGTCCGTCACATTTGCTATGTTTTTATCATATCCTTATGATGAGTTTTCATGAATTGTTACCTTTTCTTCAAATCATAGCATCATGATTAAGACATTTGCTATGTTTTTATCATATCCTCATGATGAGTTTTCACGAATTGCTACCTTTTTTTAACCAAAGCAATGGCTTGAGAAATAAATCTAATGACATGTGCTATGTTTTTAGCATATCCTCATGTTGAGTTTTCACGAATTGCTACCTTTTTTTAACCAAAGCAATAGCTTGAGAAATAAATCTAATTTGGAATATATATCATGTTGGGGGAAGCATTAAAGACATTGACATGAATAGTTTTACATATAAATGTACCTCTAATGATATTATATACATATATGTGATGCCAAAAATCTTATGATCATCACTACTACTCATTATCACCATTCCCACCTTCTCCCTCACTATTTTCACTTACCCCCTCTTCCATGTTATTACAAGGATCTTCAAAAATGCTCTACATACACACCAATGAATATAAGGTTTATAGTCCCAAACCACAACTTGACGATGCTTGTACAAAATGTTAAAATCACAACATCCCATTGTATACTTACATGGTTTCAATTTAGCTCATGGCCTTCATGCTCCATCTTGTTGCCATGGTGCAAGCCACCCCTCCTCCTATACATGCATTTCTTGTACTTATCGAGCTATGCTCACATTTTTTAATGCAAATATTTGCACATATAAAGTAATAAAATCGACATTATTTCATGTCATGTTTGTCTTTTTTTATTGTAATTGCCTCTCTACATATACTAGGGTAGACCTCCTATGAGATCTAGGCTAGGTGCAAGTGGTAGAATGGGCCATTTGGGCCATTTGGGCCATTTGGGATAGATTTGGCACACCAAGTCCCGATGTTTTTGTATCAATGTTTTGGGGGAGATAGTCAGGGGCAAGTTATAGGGATCGCAAAAAGCCTTGGTAAAGTTTAAAAGAAACACATACCAAAGAAAGCATCGAAAAACATTAAAAATTTTGATGGCTCAAAAATATCGACTATTTACGTGATGCTTATAGCAATGGTCTGATAGTAGATAATTTTGATGGCTCAAAAATATCGACTATTTACGTGATGCTTATAGCAATGGTCTGATAGTAGATAAATTTTTCCCCCCTGATGATGATTCATTGAAGGAGTGCTGAAAATGAACTTCAATCAAATAACAAGTCAATATTGACATTCTCAGTAAACATACTCAATTTTTGATACACAGTGTAATTTTTAATGACCCATTAGAACTCTATATTTGTTGATGGACAATATTTTTAAGAACAAACATGACCAATGTTATTAAATCATCCTTGATTTATATGGACTTTGAACATTCTTTAAAGATGATCAAAGAAAATTTAGAAATTGAAGATAAACTAGCAAATTATGAGTACTTCATATTTATGAGAAGGGGATGATTCACCTCCTATTTTTTTATCTTGTGATAGATTCATAACCCCAAACAAGTGAATTTTAATGCTAATAAATCATACCCTTTTTCTATTCAACTTGTGAATAGCCCCTTTAAATGGTAACCTTATGTATGTAAAAACTATTTTAAAAAAGGGTTTTTAAAACCCCTTATGTTGAACTCACATGCTATGCTTACATATTTATGAGTGACCCCCCTGAGTTGAGTAGGACCTATTCCTGTATGCTTCTTCCCATGTGATTTGTATGCTTTTCGTTCACATATTATATTATTCATTCACATGACATCTCATCTCATCCATTCGTTCATATCGACTTCATATCCATTCACATACATATTCGCATTTATTATTCCACATACACATCCACATTCGTACATCCACATTTACATCTACATCCATACATCCATTTTCACATCCACATTCATACATCCACATCCACATCCACATCCATACATCCACATCCATATCTACATCCATACATCCACATCCACATTTATACATCCATATCCACATCCACATCCACATCCATACATCCATTTTCACATCCACATCCACATGCATACATCCATTTTCACATCCACATTCATACATCCACATCCACATTCCATATCTACATCTATACATCCACATCCATACCCACATCCATACATCCACATTCACATTCACATTCACATCCATAAATCCACATCCACATTCCACATTCGTACATCTATATCCACATTCCACATTCATACATCCACATCCACATTCATACATCCATATCCACATCCACATCCATACATCCATTTCCACATCCACATCCACATGCATACATCCATTTCCACACCCACATTCATACATCCACATCCACATTCCATATCTACATCTACACATCCACATCCATACCCATACATCCACATCCACATCTACGTCCATACATCCATTTTCAGATTTATCTGTTTCATATCACTTCCATCCATCCATTTACATCTATCTGATTCCTATCACATTTATTTATAGAATGTAGGAGAATTCTAATTTTTTGATATAAAGATTCTTTACGCATCTAATTAGGCATAAAGACAACTTTAGTAGGAATAACACTTTTATAAAAATCCTTTTATGCATCTATTTAGGCATAAGTTCAATTTTAAGGAAAATAACACTTTCGAATGAAAAATAAACCTTTTATGCATTTTACTATGCATAAATTCCATTTTAATGAGAATAACACTTTCAAAATAAAAATAAATCTTTTATGCATTTTACTATGTATAAATTCCATTTTAATGAGAATAACACTTTCAAAATAAAAAAAATCTTTTATGCATCTAACTATGCATAAATTTAATTTCAATGAAAATAATACTTTCGAAATAAAAAAAATCTTTTATGCATCTTCTATGCATAAAATCAATATTGATAAGAATAACCCTTTTGAATTAAAAATAAAATTCTTTATGCATCTATTTATGCATAAAATCAAAATTGATGAGAATAACACTTTTGGATTAAATAAATTCTTTATGCATCTTTCCATGCATAAATCCAATTTAGTAGGAATTACACTTTTAGAATAAAAGAATTTCTCTTATGCATCTAGTTTATGCATAAAATCAAAATTGATGAAAATAACTCTTTTGAAATAAAAAATAAAATTCTTTATGCATCTATTTATGCATAAAATCAAAATTGATAAAAATAACTCTTTTGAATTAAAAATAAAATTCTTTATGCATCTATTTATGCATAAAATCAAAATTGATGAGAATAATACTTTTGGATTAAAATAAATTCTTTATGCATCTTTCTATGCATAAATCCAATTTAGTAGGAATTACACTTTTAGAATAAAAGAATTTCTCTTATGCATCTAATTTATGCATAAAATCCATTTATGATGAAAATCACACTTTTAATATAAAAAATATCTTTTATGCATACAAATCATTTATGATAAAAATCACTCTTTTAATATAAAAGAATTCCTTTTATGCATAAAAATTATTTATGATAAAAATCACACTTTTAATATTAAAAAAATATCTTTTATGCATATGTTTATGCATACAAATCTTTTATGATGAAAATCACTCTTTTAATATAAAAGAATTTCTTTTATGCATCTATTTATGCATAAAAATCATTTATGATGAAAATCACACTTTTAATATAAAAAAATATCTTTTATGCATATGTTTATGCATACAAATCATTTATGATGAAAATCACTCTTTTAATATAAAAGAATTTATTTTATACATCTATTTATGCATAAAAATCATTTATGATGCAAATCACACTTTTATAATCAAAATAACAATTTCAATATACTTCCTTCTATGCATGGAATTTAATTCTAAAGAGAGTAACACTTTTTTAATATAAAAAAATTAGTATGTATTTTCTTATATCTAGGATGAAAATTAACACTTTAAGAATACACATACGATGGGACTTACTCTTTTTGAATAAAAAAATTAAAACTTATTTTTCACAATTTTAAAAAATTTTGCCATAATCTCCTTTGTATGGCTAACCATTTTTT
The DNA here is from genome assembly GCF_041138505.1 of Cibotium barometz. Lineage (NCBI taxonomy): Eukaryota > Viridiplantae > Streptophyta > Polypodiopsida > Cyatheales > Cibotiaceae > Cibotium > Cibotium barometz. The sequence goes on from NC_141049.1 coordinate 63,720,956, forward strand.
AATTTTTAATTGTCTAAAACTAATTAGAAGTTCACCAAGAGTATTTAAATCATTCTAAAGCAAACATTTTCTACTTTATCAAAGAGGCACATTATGAAAAACTTGATTTTTATCCATTAATCATTCATGTAGGATAAAGAATGGTTGGATTTACTAAAGAAGAGAGGGGAATGCCTTTTTTCAGTGAGGCATAACATCATAATCATTTTAGAGAAGACAAAAATCATAAAAACCATAAAATGAAATAGAAAAGAGAAGAATCTCCAACTTACAAGGAGAATTTGAGAGCTTTCCTTTGGCTTGATGGTTTGAGGGATCTACTCTTGTTTGAAATAAGAGTGGCCACCAATCTTTAGAAGAGGGAAGGTCAAAAACTAATGAATTATGAGTAAATTCACAGTTTTTGGCTCTTGGGAGAAGCAGGGTAACATTGCAAAAAACACTATTAAGCTTCAACAAGGGGGAGGCTTCTATTTGTAGGAAAAAGTGAGCTTCTAACCAAGCCAACTGAATCTAGAATTTCCTAGACCAGTTTGGTCAATTTTTGACCATTTTTAGGTCAGTTTTGCTCACTTTTTGGATCTAGTTGAAACAGGAGAGAGGAGAGATAAAAATATTTCATTATTTGGGAGTTTAAACTCATTCAAGCATGTGAAATAGGCACCTCCTTCATGAGGGGAATTCCCCCATACTGAGGTGTCAAAAATGCATCATTTATTCTAAATATCTCTCTTTTTTAACTATTAACCTTGTTCTTAGTCAACTCTTTATCTTATGTGAGTATTTACTCATTTTTGGGGGGATTTTCTTTATTTCTTGCATTTATCTCCTCCACACATTTGGATGAATCTTATTGGCCCATAGGAACCTTAATTTAAAATTTCAAAAAAATATTGACCCTCAGGATAAGGCCTCTTGAACAGATTATACTTGATTTCTAATGCACCTTCTTCTGAAAATCTTTTTGAACTTCTGTTTTGGGGGAACTTATTTTAATAAGAAGAGATATTTTTCCGTCCAAAAATATTTAAAAACTGAATTACCACTCTCTAGAAGATTTTCTCTCTCTAGGCCAAAACTGGTAGAAACAAGATCTTTTATATTTCTGAAGAGGGATTTGACTACAGGGGAAGATACTGGACATCCTGAGAGGCTGGGGAGGTATCTTACATTCTACCCCACTTAGAAAATGCGAGATGTCCTCATCTCGCAGGTGGAGTATGATCTCTTTCATCATCTTCTTCTTCTTGAATCACTTCCAGCGTTATTGCCTTGGAAGTGGACGGCCGATTTGGGAACAACTCTCTTTGACTTCCTCTATAGGTGGAGGTCTTGCATTACCTTGGATTGAAACTGCAGGTTGGATAGAGGGTCTACCTCTGGGATTTCCCAGATTTTGGAAGATAGACCCTGATTACTTTGGACAGAAGGGGCTGGAGTCTGGGATCTTGATCCCTGATTTTCCTGCCCTGAAAACCTTGATCCAAAAGGAGTTGGGCAATCCATGCTGCGATGTCCAAACCCTTGTTGACAGTTATAGCATTTCACTCTCTTGTTCAAGGGTGGAACTTCTGAAGTTGAAATCCAGGGGATTGAGTTTCAGGAAAAGGACATTTCTTTCATTCTAGAACTTCCCATATCTTGGGTTTGACCATGATATCTCTTAGGCGAAGGAAGGCTGGAATCACCTTCTGGGAATAAAAACCTTTTGAAAGGTGATGGTGCTGGCTTTGGTGGGACTTTGACATCAAAGGCTTTGGCGAAATCCTTCGCCATCCGAACTGCTTCGGACATGAAAACTGGCTTGGCATTCTTCACCAGGATATTCAAAGGTTCGTTCAGTCCCCGAATGAACCTGGCCATTAGCTGTTCTTCATCCAATAGAGGCAAGTATTTGAGGAGGAGGGCGAATGCTTGGTGATATGCTTCAATAGTTCTACTCCCCTGGCATTCTTCACCAGGATATTCAAAGGTTCGTTCAGTCCCCGAATGAACCTGGCCATTAACTGTTCTTCATCCAATAGAGGCAAGTATTTGAGGAGGAGGGCGAATGCTTGGTGATATGCTTCAATAGTTCTACTCCCCTGGCATTCTTCACCAGGATATTCAAAGGTTCGTTCAGTCCCTGAATGAACCTGGCCATTAGCTGTTCTTCATCCAGCGGAGGCGAGTATTTGAGGAGGAGGGCGAATGCTTGGTGATATGCTTCAATAGTTCTACTCCCCTGGGTTAACTCTAAGAATTCGTTCATCTTTGTTTCCAAAAAGCTGGGAGGACAAAACCTCGTCCTTAGGTAAATTTTGAGATCAGTCCAGGTTTGGGTATTTCGGTCGAGACGGTTTGTCTCGTAGTGGTTTCTCCATGCCACTCTAGCTGTCTCCACTATCTTCAGTCTTGCAAGAGCCATTTTGCTCTTCTCATTGTACCCGGTGACATCGAAGTATTCTTCCATTGATTCGATCCACTTCTCCACAGCCTCGCCCAAGTTTTCCCCTTCACCCTTGAAAGGTCCAGGCTGCGAACTATGAAGAGTTTTACGAACATCCAGGTCGAGCTCTTCTTCATCGAGTTGGGGGTTCACATGTCTACTGCGACGACCTCGATCCATGTTCCTATCAATACGAAAATTCTTGTTAAGTCTCTTTATTTATGATTCAACCCGATTTTTTATTCAGCTGATTCTGGGGTTCTCTAAATAGGTCGGCTCCCCACATATTCAAGGGATAAAGATACTTATATAGAACACATTGTCACTTAATAATTCATTCAGAATATCTCATTCATATCTTTAACACAATAATGGTCCGTCTTACTGAATTTTTCCATCTAAACAATCCGCCATGGGGATTTCAAATTTTCAGATTTTTAATTTATCAACCCTTAACTTGATCCATTGATCAAAAGTTAACAGTAGTAATGTACAAGCACAATCCACTAATCTCATAGTGATTTGCTGAAGTCATTAACGTCATTCCAGTTATGAACATCATCACACAGGGACTCGTCCCATTCATCCTCTGTGGTTTTTCTCAGCTTATTACATTTCAACTAAATTTCAGGAATCATTTTCAATCATAATCCAAATCAACTCATCAGTTCATAACCAGAATTTAAAAAATCATATCAACCACATTAGAATTCATCATCTAGATAGTATTAATACTTATAATTTCAAGTCTTAGATTTACTCGTATATACTGCCAGTAAAGAGCTGCAGTTATACCCTCGGTATACACGGGTAGTCACTGTCCTTGGAACTATAAGGTAAATACTATCATGTCTAGGCTTAAAGCAAGTCAGGGATTCCATACAATTGCGATACTTCTATCTGAAGACTCAATTACCAATTTACGAATTTCAGTTTGAATATCAATTTGTATAAATTTTATCACACAATTACAACCTTTTACTACTTCTTCATAAATTTTTGACATTCTTGGTTTCTCGGTTGATCCTCATTAGCCAATTCACTCTGATACCAACTGTAGCATCCTTGTCCCCACCGCGCAATAATTTCAAGGGTGCTACTAAGCGGAAGTAGCACTTCTTGTGTGGGGCAGGGTCCCACACTCGGGGCCTTGCCCACGGATATCCGGACAAGAGACTAATCCATCGGTTTTTCCAAAACCGAACCCGAAAAAACTTCCTTTGCTCGGAAAGCACGGGCGATTCCACCAGGATAACTTTTCCCTAACGTAGTCAAAAGCCTTAACTAATTGAGCTCATCTGACCGAACCCGTAAGTCCCATAGTCAAATTAGGAAAAAAGACTGTACTTGGATCATAGAGACCAATGCTTTTTTTCTCATTGAGAGGCACAGTCGTTGATTCTTTTCCATAGAACAATTTTTGTCCGGGATTTACTTCATCTATCGAACTAAACAAAAATTGAGTCTCGATTTACGAATCCATCAGTCCAGTCCCATGGGTTAGCCAACCGCCTAACCACTGTAGTGATGGGATCCAATTAGGAATTTAGTTAGGTTTTGACTCGGGTACCAGGGAAAAGAGTTCCCAGGCCCCCTAGGGATGTTCATGCAAACATAAGACTAGTCACACCACTTACACACCCAATATGAAATTGCTTTTTTCTCAGCATCAGCTATCTTTAAAACAATCCTTTAATGAAACCATGGAGTCACTGATCACAATCCTCAAAATCTCTGGTTGAATCCTTATTTCCAATCATTCCTTCATCAGTGTACTTATGGGCATCATTGGCAGCCAGAACGCTCACCACCTGTTCACTGAAGGACCTTTTTTCGATAGTTCCTAGCTCCTAGTAACCGGTAATATATTCACATAACAAAATGGAATCTCAGTGGAAGATCATCAAGATCAACCAACAGATCCATATAAGAGAGCTATGGACTCATCAGTTTAGGACCAGCAAGGTCAATCAACCAGATCCATACTCGGTTTCAGAAAACAACTCTTAGTCCTTGTTCCAATATCTTCTATGATGCACGTGTGGGTATCTTTGGCGACCCAGAGCCCGAGCACCGTATGGTCAGCACCCTCTAGGATCCTTCGCAGGTCACCTAGCGCTTCACTCCTCATAGGCCGCTTCCTTGGTCCCTCATCCACCGTACCAGAAGCTCACTATTTAAATCGAACCGAGGCTGGTCTCAACATCAGCTATCTTTAAAACAATCCTTTAATGAAACCATGGAGTCACTGATCACAATCCTCAAAATCTCTGGTTGAATCCTTATTTCCAATCATTCCTTCTCATCGGTGTACTTATGGCATCATTGGCAACCAGAACGCTCACCACTTGTTCACTCAGGGGCCTTTTCGATAGTTCCTAGCTCATAGTAACCGGTAATATATTCACATAACAAAATGAAATCTCAGTGGAAGATTAACAAGATCAACCAACAGATCCATATAAGAGAGCTATGGACTCATCAGTTGAGGACCAGCAAGGTCAATCAACCAGATCCATACTCGGTTTTCGAAAACAACTCTTACTTCTTGTTCCAATATCTTCCACGACGCACGTGTGGGTATCTTCGGTGACCTAGAGCCCGACCACCATATGGTCAGCACCCTCTAGGATCCTTCGGAGGTCACCTAGCGCTTCACTCATAGGCTGCTTCCTTGGTCCCTCATCCACCGTACCGAAAGCTCACCATTTAAATCGAACCGAGGCTAGTCAAGACCTCGGTCAAGAACCTTGCTATGGGAGACGTCCTCCATTGACTCTCCGTCAGCAGTTACTTTATCAGGTAGGTCTACACCATGACCACATTCTCAAGACAGTCAAAATGTTTCCCCAGCATTCTTGACATAAAACAGTCATTTACAAACAGTTCACAAATACAATTTCTATAATGAATTCACATCTTTCCAGATTGTTCCACATTAATCCATATTACTTAACCCAAATCCAAATCATACATGTATTCATTCTTGACCAGATACATCATTTTCCATCCCATCTTATCAGATTCATTCACTTCACATAACATCCATTCCTATCTTTCTTAATTTACATTACGTCTCATCACATCCATTTCTCATTATATCTCATTCGTTCACATATTATATTATTCATTCACATTCTGATTCACATGACATCTCATCTCATCCATTCGTTCATATCGACTTCATATCCATTCACATACATATTCGCATTCATTATTCCACATACACATCCACATTCGTACATCCACATTTACATCTACATCCATACATCCACATTCATACATCCACATCCACATCCATACATCCACATCCATACCTACATCCATACATCCACATCCATATCCACATCCACATCCATACATCCATTTCCACATTCACATCCACATGCATATATCCATTTCCACATCCACATTCCATATCTACATCTATACATCCACATCCATACCCACATCCATATATTCACATTCACATTCACATCCATACATCCATATCCACATTCCACATTCATACATCTATATCCACATTCCACATTCATACATCCACATTCACATTCATACATCCATATCCACATCCACATCCATACATCCTTTTCCACATCCACATCCACATGCATACATCCATTTCCACATCCACATCCACATGCATACATCCATTTTCACACCCACATTCATACATTCACATCCACATTCCATATCTACATCTATACATCCACATCCATACCCATACATCCACATCCATACATCCACATCCACATCCACATCCATACATCCACGTCTACGTCCATACATCCATTTTCACATTTATCTGTTTCATATCACTTCCATCCATCCATTTACATCTATCTGATTCCTATCACATCTATTTATAGAATGTAGGAGAATTCTAATTTTTTGATATAAAGATTCTTTACGCATCTAATTAGGCATAAAGACAACTTTAGTAGGAATAACACTTTTATAAAAATCCTTTTATGCATCTATTTAGGCATAAGTTCAATTTTAAGGAAAATAACACTTTCGAATTAAAAATAAACCTTTTATGCATTTTACTATGCATAAATTCCATTTTAATGAGAATAACACTTTCAAAATAAAAATAAATCTTTTGTGCATTTTACTATCCATAATTTCCATTTTAATGAGAATAACACTTTCAAAATAAAAAAAATCTTTTATGCATCTAACTATGCATAAATTTAATTTCAATGAAAATAATACTTTCGAAATAAAAAAATATCTTTTATGCATCTTTCTATGCATAAAATCAATATTGATAAGAATAACTCTTTTGAATTAAAAATAAAATTCTTTATGCATCTATTTATGCATAAAATCAAAATTGATGAGAATAACACTTTTTGATTAAATAAATTCTTTATGCATCTTTCCATGCATAAATCCAATTTAGTAGGAATTACACTTTTAGAATAAAAGAATTTCTCTTATGCATCTAGTTTATGCATAAAATCAAAATTGATGAAAATAACTCTTTTGAAATAAAAATAAAATTCTTTATACATCTATTTATGCATAAAATCAAAATTGATGAAAATAACTCTTTTGAATTAAAAATAAAATTCTTTATGCATCTATTTATGCATAAAATCAAAATTGATGAGAATAACACTTTTGGATTAAAATAAATTCTTTATGCATCTTTCCATGCATGAATCCAATTTAGTAGGAATTACACTTTTAGAATAAAAGAATTTCTCTTATGCATCTAATTTATGCATAAAATCCATTTATGATGAAAATCACACTTTTAATATAAAAAAATATATTTTATGCATATGTTTATGCATACAAATCATTTATGATAAAAATAACTCTTTTAATATAAAAGAATTTCTTTTATGCATAAAAATTATTTATGATAAAAATCACACTTTTAATATTAAAAAAATATCTTTTATGCATATGTTTATGCATACAAATCATTTATGATGAAAATCACTCTTTTAATATAATTTCTTTTATGCATAAAAATCATTTATGATAAAAATCACACTATTAATATAAAAAAATATCTTTTATGCATACAAATCATTTATGATAAAAATCACTCTTTTAATATAAAAGAATTTCTTTTATACATCTATTTATGCATAAAAATCATTTATGATGAAAATCACACTTTTATAATCAAAATAACAATTTCAATATACTTCCTTCTATGCATGGAATTTAATTCTAAAGAAAGTAACACTTTTTTAATAAAAAAAATAGTATGCATTTTCTTATAAGTAGGATGAAAATTAACACTTTAAGAATACATATACGATGGGACTTACTCTTTTTGAATTAAAAAAATTAAAACTTATTTTTCACAATTTTAGAAAATTTTGTCATAACCTCCTTTGTATGGCTGACCATTTTTTAAATTTTAACTGTCTAAAATTAATTAGAAGTTCACCAAGAGTATTTAAATCATTCTAAAGTAAACATTTTCTACTTTATCAAAGAGAAGCATTATGAAAAACTTGATTTTATCCATTAATCATTAATCTAGGATAAAGAATGGTTGGATTTACTAAAGAAGAGAGGGGAATGCCTTTTTTCAGTGAGGCATAACATCATAATCATTTTAGAGAAGACAAAAACCATAAAAACCATAAAATGAAATAGAAAAGAGAAGAATCTCCAACTTACAAGGAGAATTTGAGAGCTTTCCTTTGGCTTGATGGTTTGAGGGATCTACTCTTGTTTGAAACAAGAGTGGCCACCAATCTTTAGAAGAGGGAAGGTCAAAAACTAATGAATTATGAGTAAATTCACAGTTTTTGGCTCTTGGGAGAAGCAGGGTAATAGTGCAAAAAACACTATTAAGCTTCAACAAGGGGGAGGCTTCTATTTGTAGGAAAAAGTGGGCTTCTAACCAAGCCAACTGAATCTAGAATTGTCCAGATCAGTTTGGTCAATTTTTGACCATTTTTAGGTCAATTTTGCTCACTTTTTGGATCTAGTTGAAACAAAAGAGAGGAGAGATAAAAATATCTCATTATTTGGGAGTTTAAAACTCATTCAAGCATGTGAAATAGGCGCTCCCTTCATGAGGGGAATTCCCCCATACTGAGGTGTCAAAAATGCATCATTTATTCTAAATATCTCTCTTTTTTAACTATTAACCTTGTCCTTAGTCAACTCTTCATCTTATGTGAGTATTTACTCATTTTTGGGGGGATTTTCTTTATTTCTTGCATTTATCTCCTCCACACATTTGGATGAATCTTATTGGCCCATAGGAATCTTAATTTAAAATTTCAAAAAAAATCTTGACCTTCAGGATGATAAGGCCTCTTAAACAGATTATACTTGATTTCTAATGCACCTTCTGAAAATCTTTTTGAACTTCTGTTTCGGGGGAACTTATTTTAATAAGAAGAGATATTTTTCCATCCAAAAATATTTAAAAACTGAATTATCACTCTCTAGAAGATTTTCTCTCTCTAGACCAAAACTGGTAGAAACAAGATCTTTTATATTTTTGAACAGGGAATTGACTACAAGGAAAGATACTGGACATCTTGAGAGGCTGGGGAGGAATCTTACAACCTAGATGTTGAAAAGACACAAGGCTCACCTCTAGAGCATCCAACAGAATACGAAGAAGCTGTACAGGTCGAGTGGAGGCCTATTCCAATGGCATAAAAGAAAATTCTAGGCAAGACCCCACTCTGACCTGTGGTGAGAATTTTTGACCTACAAACTCCGTAGATGGATAGCAAGGGCCTTAGGTGTTTAAAAGAACAGGCAACAAAGCTAAAGAGGTTGCAAAATCACACCACATACTTTGATAATGTATACATTCCGCACTGCACTTGACCAGAAATGTTTGTGAGGTTTAAGGAAAAAATTTCAACGAAGTGGGTTCCAAGAGCAGAAGCTCCAACACCAGGCGTGCCAAGTGTTGTGCCTAGCAGCTCAGTGGTGGTAGGAGCACTGGTTAGTCTGATAACCTTCCACATAATGAGCACCGCTCAATACTTCATGTGTAAAAATGGTGGGCTGTGACCATCGGAGTGGCCGTTGCTAAGATCAAGAAGACCAAGATTAAAAGGATGGCACAAGGCAAGTAGCGTGAGAGAGACGAGAGGGCGCGAGGTGAAGATTGTAGAAGAGCATGTTTTTAGTCTCATGTCGAGTAGTTTCTCAATTGTGAATTTGTATTGGTTCTAGAAGTAATACAAGAAAAATGTTGTTTCTCCCTTCATCTCTGTGTAATCAATGTAATGTGCTGGATAGGAATGTTGTAACTCTGTCTTAAGAAACATGTTGTGTACTTGAGAGAGAGAGAGAGAGAGAGAGAGAGAGAGAGAGAGAGTTATGTGGTGGGGTGAAAGAGTAGAGCATGAGTGTGTGAAGTTACAAAGCTGAGCGGTGTTCTGTGTGTCCCCATGACCACACTAGAGTTAGTGTTTGAATCCAAAAGCTCTGGCGGGTGGCTACATGTCTCCCACGTCATTGCTTGACTTGTCCATTACCTCGGACTACTACCTTGCCATTCCATTGAGAGTGAAAACAATGAGAAACAGAGAGCTACATATGGATGTAACAAGATCAGTTTCATAATGCAAAAACGTGACATGTTGATTAGCCTTGACTCATATCTTAATCATAGTTTTTATTAGTGTCGATATCATGCTTTAATGATGTCTTTCTTCATCTTTTATCCACCATATCTCTCTCTTGCAACTCTCACACATTCTATAGCCATCTCAAATCATGCATTTTCTCAATTATATGTATGTTAGTGATGGATGAGAATGTTTGGTACTTTGATAGTGGTGTTAGCAAGCACATTACTTCTAAACATGATTTAGTTTTCTCACTTAAGTATACTCCTCAAGGAGGAAATATAGTCACATGCATAAATAACTCATATCCACTAAAATGAGTTGCTGGTCAGGTTTTTCTCATTGCTATAAATGGTGGGATAATCACTCTCTTAGAAGTCTTGTTTATGCCAAGCATAAAAAACAGTCTCTGCCATTACTAGGGAGGAAGGACTAGTGGTCAGAGTTATTGATGAAAAGGATATAATTCATGATTAGAGAGATGGAGACATCACTGTGGTATCTAGTACTCTAAGACATGGGCTTAGAGGTTGGACAAGTATGAGAGATTGGCACATAATACTTGTTTAATTATTGCCACACGTGCTATGAGTGACACAAAGCTATGGCATGCCCGCTTTGGTCACTTGAATTTTAGCAATTTATTGCACCTTAAAAGGCAAGAGATGGTGTCAGAGTTGCCAATGCTTGAAGCACCCATCAAACATATATGGCAGGGATACATTTTAGGCAAGATGCAATAGGAATCATTCCCAAAATATGGATGAATGAGGACTATCTAGAAATTACAACTTATACATAGTGATGTATGTGGTCCCATGGGAACACCATAGATCAAGGGATATCTTTACTTTGTGACTTTTATTGAGGATGACTACTCTAGGCACACTTAGGTGTATTCATTCACGACAAAGTTAGAAGTTTTTTCATGCTTTAGAAGCTTTGTTTCTATGGTTAAAAATGTGTCTACATGTAAAGTTGGCACCTTCATATAGATCGAGAGGGGGTATATGATAAAGGATTTTCATGTATGTATGGCTAAAAAAGGCATAAAACATCAATGCATGGTGCTTTATACACCTTAGCAAAATGGTATGGCTAAGAGGAAGAATAGATCTCTCACCGGGATATGGCATGTTCTATGGTTAAAGGCCAAGATTTTCCTCATGTGTTTTAGTTGGAGATAGTTATGTGTGCCACTTATGTGCTAAACAAATGCCTCATCAAGGCCTTGCAACAATTATCCTTATAAAGGCTGGAATGGCAAGAAGCCCTTTGTGGCTCATTTATGTGTTTTTGGTTGTCTTTCTTATGCTCTTGTGATTGAGCAACAATGCAATAAGATGGATGATAAGGCGGTATTTAATGTATTATTGTGGGATATAGCTCAGAAAGCAAAGGGTATAGACTCTAACATTCGAATCACAAGCTTAGAATTTCCCACCAAGGCCTTGCAGAAAATTATCCCTTATGAAGCTTGGAATGGCAAGAAGTCCCTCTATGGCTCATTTATGTGTTTTGGATTATCTTACTTATGCTCTTGTGCTTGAGTAACATCATAATAAGTTGGATGATAAGGCGGTAAAATGTATTTTTGTGGGATACAGCTCAAAGAGTATAGACTCTACCATCCGACCTATTGGAGACAACACTTGTTCTCCTCCTACTATTTATCATTGTACAAGTTCCAAAGTCTAAGGCCCCAATAAATTATCTTGAGCACCTTGATTTTCACACCTTCTACAAAGGAAATTTCCATGCATTAACCTTTTTCACAAAGGAAGAGGAGTCAGAACATCTTCTCTGAGAGAGAAAGAGAGAAACCCCACAACCCAATGTAAGCTACCCCAATAGAGTAAAACCACCTCTGAGCCACCGATGATGTAGGCCATGTGGTAGATGTATGTGTGAGAACTTTAGTCAAAGTTACGGGCACTGGTAGTAGCCTTGGACAAATAGAGAGAGAGTGTCAAGGACTCTGAGTTAGGGACTTGAGCCACTGGTACCAAGTAAGAGGGAAACTTGGTATAGGGTCCAGGTGTGCTAGAATTATTCACTTGAGGGGAGGTGTTGAAATATGCAAGTGAATGGGTGTGTGCGGGAATAAGCCCTTAGCTAGAGATTGTAAAAGGGAGTCTGTAATTGAGTGGGTAGCAGTGAAAAGGTGAGAAGAATCTACTGGATGAGAGAATCAAGGGTAGCATGAGTGAATATAGGGGTGTTGAAGGATTCTAGGAAAAGGTGCCTCCAGGGGAGGTGGCATAAATCAAGGAGAAATCAGTGAGGGAGTGGGTGCTTGTTGGCACCTTGTGGATGTAAAATCTATAAATTGAGGCATTGGCCTAATGAGAATGTGTTGACCAATATTTGATCTCCCATGCCTACTCTATTGCATCATTGAGTGAATTGTTCACTAATCACTTGGTAATTATTACTAATTGCATGCTTAATCATGTCTTGCCCCATATTTGATCCACCATAGCCCACTCTTGCTTGCATTTCTAACAATTTGTCCCATCCAACTTCCCATCACCAAAAGGTGGAGTGGACATTTTGGTCATCACGGTAGTTATGTGGCAAGATTGTCTCCTGTGAGAGAATCCCACGAAATAATCTTTCATCACACGAGGTAATTTATCCCATCCGAATTCCAACCATCAAAAGGTGGAGTGGAGATTTTGGTCATGGTAGCTGTATAGCAACATAGTCTCCTCCTATGAGAATCTGAGGCAACACATCTTGGCAGAGTGGAGATTTCGATCACGGTAGCTATGCGGCAATATCGTCTCCTATGAGAATCCTAGGCAACAATACTTCACAAGGTAAGTGACACATCCTGATTGTGTATTTGTGTGCTAGGCCATGGTAAAGTGGTTTCTTGGGTTGAGTTATTTCTGCTCCCAAGTGTGGTTGGGAAAAGCCCCACGACATTGGGTTATTCCCTGCATTCTTTCTATGTCACAAGGGATTCCTCCCGGGGTGATTCCCAAGCCATATCTTATGGTATCATGTGAATATGAGAGAAGGGGGGTTTTGGAAGGGGGAGACTAAGCTTATAAGTTAGGGGGTGAGGGGGATTTATTGTGGCAGTTGCCACGCGGGGGGGGGGGGGGGGAATGGTGTAGGGGAGAATGAAAGTAGGGGTTTCATTTCTTCTTGAAGTTTATAATATGCGATCTAGTGGTGTAGTTTGAAAACTTGATTAGTTTACTACTCTTTTAAGATAAGCACACATGCAAACAAATTTGGAGAGTACATGTAGGTCTTGTGCTTCTAGATGCTACTTACATGGCCTGCAACTTATCACATGTATAACATCAATATCTGCTAATTTATTTTTAAACCTTGAATAGGAGGTACTTGAATTTCATAATTGGGAATCATATGCTTAGAAAGGGGTATAGTTTATTTTTTTAGAAACTTAAATAGGGGGTTTTCATGAGTTTCATGTATGCACCCTTTCTATGGAAAGTGAATTCCTTAGGGGCTTCCCAAGGCCTTTTCACGACATTTTCTCTCTCTAGGCCAAAACAGGGTAAAACAAGATCTTTCTTCTATTTTAGAGAGGGGAATAATTACAAGAACAAAAGGGGAGGTTCTTACACCTTTACACCTCAAAAGCTGGAGGAAGGAATCTTACATCCCATGTGGACTTAAGTTCACTATAACCAACCCCCTTGGTACTAGAAGATAGGGCACGAATCATTCCTACTGGCACAACCTTAGGGAGCTCCTCACCATCATCAGATGTAACCCATGTAGATCCTCTACCTCCCCAACTTAGATTATAGCCATCATGTGTATCCAATTTAGATCATCTTCAAGCTCAATAGCTTATTTTTTAGCATCTTCATGGGTTGGGTCCTTCTCCCTACATCGATCTCTTCTATGAAATTATAGGAGTATTACAATGGGGATAAATGAGTAGTGGTGTCTGAATGATTTTCAAAAAGTCCTCCACTACCCGTAGGATGTACATTGCCAATCAAACCCTCATTGATGGAATCATCGAATTGGATGTAGACATGGTTCTAAGACCAGACATGTACCATGTTTGCCTCTCTCATGAAGGGGCATCCTCATATCATTTCATATGATCTGGGTTGTTTGTAAAAATCCATAACAATGAAGGTATATTTAACCCGATGTTTAAGAACCTTGATCTTTAAATCTCATAACATCCCAATAGGTTTGGCGACACTTCCGTTAGCCATCTTGGCAATGATATCCGAGACTTCTAGATGCAACTTGGCCATCTTCTCCTAGCATTTCTTGGTGATTATGCTCACTCCTCCACCACCATCAAGGACTCCCATTACTATGATTACTTTGGTGCGCGGGTGAAACTAGTATAGTAATGTGTTAGACTTATCACCTTCAAATTATTGTCCTAGTTTATTAAGTGGAGTTTTAACCATAGATTTTCTATTTTCTCTCTTATGCCCAAGCTTCTATGGTGTTCTTGTCCCTTAGAGATGAAGTTGGTGACTACACCCATGTTATCCACTCCATGTCTTGAGTGGGTCATTTACTTTCTTGCAAAACAAGTTCTAATTCATCACTCAATGCACCTCAAAGTCTAATCAAGAAACTAGAACCCGCCCAACCACCCCAAATTACAAATCATGATCACATGACATATGAGGAATGTAAAACAGCAAGCTTAGGAAAGCATGCTTATCATTGTTGAGTGTCAAACAGGATCACCGGTTGTTGTGATTGAACCTAATAATGCCAAACCTAAAAAATTAGCCAAAATTCAAAAACCGGAGGAGTATTACTTCCCCTTTCAAGAGGAAGACGTACTTTCTACAGAGATGAACTCATCAAGCCAAGAAGAGTCATCAAAAAAAGATTGCACGACTGATGTAGTTGGAGAAAGCATATGAGGAACTTAATGAATTCCTTACAAAATTAAAGCAGTCTCTCAAATCCTCATTTCAAGGAGTGCTCTTCTCTCGTGGGTGAAGCTAGCTTAGCTTCAGTCCTTGCACCTTTAAAGGCTAACCATGAGTTGTACCAAGATCTCAAGAGCTATATACAACAAGATTGTAAGGATTCGCAAGTTTCTAAATAGACCTTAGTTAAAGTGGTCAATAGACCCGAGGTTCCATTATACACATTGGGCACTCTTGAAAAAGCTGAAAGCCAAGAAGAGGATGAAAGTGAATGGGAATATGAAACCGAAACGTGAACTGAAGCTATAAAAAAAACTGAAACATACGTGGTTCTACTTGAGGATTCTATCATGGTATGGTTAGATTTCCTTGTGGGAAATAACCTTAAGTGCAAACGCACATTGATTAGCCCTTGAGCAAGCCATAACCTTGTGACAATAGATAATTGGGTATCATTGAGCCGACGTGCAATCATCCCTAAAGGAAATTCTTTTGCAATATGTGCCAATGGAGAACCCATTAAAGTTCCAGGTTGCTTGAGCTATGCTACTCAAACAATCGATCAAATTGTGGAATTTGATTTCAACACAATCCTAGATTCCCTTGAATATGATGTCATCCTTAGTGGAACTTGGGTACGTGACTCGTGGTATTCCATTGACGAACCCATGAAAATAGTCACCTTGGAAACTCCCGTAGGAACTGTGAAATTGTTCTTACAGGAGGAAGAGACCTTGGAGGAGATGGAACTTCTAACATATCTTACTCCCAAGGGTTATAATTGGATTTAAACTTTATAATAAATTCAACACACTCCAAGCACAACTTTATCCACAACGAGAAAACAATCTCATGACCCTCGAGTTATGGGATTTGTTAGGTCAACCGACACTCAAGGCTCACCTTGAAAGAATTCCATTCACAAAGGACATGAACATGCCATGTTTGGGGTACTTTGAACAAATAATGTATATAGAATCTAACCCCCGTACTTGCAAGTTTTTTGTGGTTGAGTATGTGGTGGAAGAAGATTTGATCTTGGGGCATAAATGGAGTATTGCTGCCTAATCACACTATGCTTTGCCAGCGATAGGGTCATCACATGATGGTTAATGACACAAAGTTGACGATACCATACTGCAAGGAAGAGGATCCAACCCTAAGGGATTTCTATGATGCTGAACATAAAAAGCTTCAAACCTCTTCCTTGGAAGCCCCTATAAACAAAGAACTACCATCTGTGTCACTGACCAACTTCGACAAAGAATCTACCCCTTCAACTCCATCCTGACCAACAAAGTCCAATGCCAAAACCTCATAATCAACAGCTATTTCTAAAGAAATCCCCCAAGTGAAACCATGTATCTCTAAAAAGAAACTTAAAGGACAAGCCTCAACCTCGACAACTCCTCATCAACCAACCACACCAAGGGAGAAAATTGCAAGCTCAAAAGCCTCAACATCAGCAGTAGCCACCACTCTACATGAGACTCAAGCCTCATCGTTCGTTAACAACTCCCATGAGTCTTAAACCCATAACCTCAGTGCCAACCAATGTGAAGGAGGGCCCCAAACCTTCCGCTCTTCCAACCAAAAAGAAAACCTCACCACAACACAAAAAATCAAACTATCTTAATGTTATCAAAATGTGACTGGAAAAGAAACTGCTTGTTGTAGCTCAAGGCTACTATCAGGGTGTTTCTTGTTGTTTTCCTACATAGCGAAAAGGCAAGAAAGAAATATGTGGTAAGAGACTCGTCACACAATGCTGTGGGACTCATCAACACTAACTCCCATATGGTCACGGGGTCACGCTGAACATAACTCAATAGAGCCACCCTTCACTCTCACTCTCTTAGCTCACTCTTTGCACCCTCCACTAAACATCTCACACACTTTCTCATGAACACACAACATATTTAGCATAACAGTGATACAATAGACTTAGACATAGAAGACACTCAGAACAACAATGAGATGGCAAGCTTGCTCTTAGTTACATTCCAAAAATATGACAGATCATTACAGAATTGCCCAAAAGTGCGAGCATTCCCTGAGTACAATCACATTCTCCAGTTCCATAACACAACTATAGTTGAGAGCATACAACAATAGCTTTCTTCATCTATCTTAGTATCTAACTCTATTCTCGCTTATCAGTGCACTATCCTCTCGTCACCATACATGGTGACCGGTTGCCCTTTTACACTAAGTCTTCTTGTTCTTGACAACGAATTCTTGGTGGTTACAATTCGCCATCTTCACACGTGTGATATCAAGGTGGCTCTCACAACGTGGGGAGTGGGTTGCCGGCACTTTTTGCCACCTCTAAGCTATAAGGCGCAACACCTAGCATGCCCGGTGCTTGAGCTTCTGCTGTTGAACCAGTCTCCCTGACAAATTTTTGTTTGTGGTGGAGTATGGTCCAAGATGTATATGCCGTCTGAGTAGGTTGCATGCTTCTGCATCCTCTTTAGTTTTCCTGCCTTCTCTTTTGTGCATCCTAGACCTCTTCTGTCGGCCTGTGGTGTCTTCTGATCAAAAAGTCTTATCATTGGTATGAGTGGGGTTTGCCCTAAAATTTTCTTTTTTGCCATTGGTATGGGTCTCCATTCGATTTGTGCAGTTTCTTCGCACTGGGCTAGATCATCTTTTCTGTTTTTTTGCTTTCGGGTCTCTGGTACTCCACTTCCATAAATTGATATTTGTGGGTGGTTTCATTCAAGGTGGGAGAATTCTTATTCCCTCCAGTTTCTATGAGAACAAGAGTTGTGAGCATGGGTGTTCTTGGGGAAGAGGTTTCTTGGCAAGTATTGACCTAATCTTGTTTGCATTCTCGAAGTATGATGGTAGTTCCTTGTTAGCTCTTAATAGCTTCGAGAACATTACATGAGAAGATTCAAAGAAAGGGTTGTCCAGGCTGGCCCACACGGAACTGCTAAGCTATTGACCAGCCAGTCTTTGAGTTGCTCATTCTCTGTGTGTAAGGATTGGTTTGCATCAGTGAATTTCCACACCTCCACCACTAGCTCCCCTCTTTCTTTTCTAGGTACTCCGGATGACAGCACTGTTGAGGCTAGTTCAGCATCTGCCTTTACTTTTGCAAGTTCTGCTTGAAGTCTAGCCACTTCCTCCTTTGCTTCCCTTAGCTCTATTTGTTGAAAATACAGGTGAATAGGGTGTGTGTGGGAACAAGCCCTTGGTGGTTAGAGGCTGTAAAAGAGGATGAGTAAATGTGAAAGAACCTCTGAAAAGGTGAGAAGAATCTATTGGGAGAGAATAAAGGGTAGCATGAGAAGATTTAGGAAGTGTGGAGATATTCTGGGAAAAGTGAAGAGGTGGAGAGAATCAGGGAAAAGAGGTGGAGTGAATCATGGAGAAATCAGTGGGATTTGATGCTTGATGTAAACTCTATAAATTGAGTCATTGCCCTAATGAGAATTTGCTGGTTTTTGAGTATCCATGCTTACATTAATCTATTTATTAATTACCCACTAATTACGTCTTAATTATTTGCTAATCACTTTGTTAATGATGTTGATTCTAGCATTTGATCCACCATAGCTTATCACAATGCCCTAATTTCAACATGGTATTAGAGCCATGCCTAGAATCCATCAGGTTTATGAGCCCATTATTTAAGTAATCAAGATTAGTAGATAATTAAAAAATAATCTAATTTTTAGTTATTTTTCAACCAGCTTCTGTACCCCCAGCCAGTGGAGGAGTTCATTCTCCTTGCACACTTCAAATTAGGCCAAGCCCTTTTAGATACTTAAACTACACTCAAGGGGCTACAATCTACTCGAAGGAATTGAAGCAAATCAACGCGAATCGCCGGTGGGGCGGCAGCACGAATTGTAGGCGTATTTTTTATGAGAAAAATTGACATTGCAGTTTCCACAAATCAAAGTTCTCTAATTCCTCTTAGCTCAAAGTGGTTTCAGCATGCTCTACAAGCTGGTGAAGACAGAATTCAATTTCATCAAGTCTACAGTGAGATCCAAGCTCTTCATCAAATCTGCAGGTGACTTTGGTAAAACAGAGATTAAGCTTTCAATATTTGGTCAAATCTTGTGTTTATTGGCTTAATCCTCTACTAGACTCATTGCTATTGATGGCTTTGAAAGCATTTGAGCTCATTTGAAGTCTAAGGCACCAGATCTAGACTCCTCGCATACTCTGTTTTTTGCACATAAAACAGTGGATTAATTTGCTAATCAATGGTTAATCAATGCTAATCACTATATTTTGGTGCAATTAGGTTCAAATTAACCATTAGGTATCTGATACAGATCCCTATAACTTCAGATTACAATTCGGAGTTGGTACAGATCCCTATAACTTCAGATTACAATTCGGAGTTGGTTTGATACTTCAACCATCCCATACAAATTGGTTATCCTTGATTTAATGTAATTTCTAGTAAAATTGTGCTGAAATTGTGATAATCATCATTTCGCATTTAACCCTTGGTTAATGCTTGTAAATCTCACTCAAATTCAAGATTATTCACAGCCAGAGTTGCATTTGGGAATGTGCATAAGAATGAATGCTATACACATTATGTATTGGGCACATTGCATCAGTGTAAATATGGGATCACCTCCCGCATAAATTTGGGTTTGCATTGCATAATGACACAAGATAAACATCAAAAACCCAAAGGATATGTCAGCAAAACATTTAAATATTTTGCTCACATGGAGCAAAAAGACCTGATGAACAAGCTCATGGCCCCAGCTATGAAAGAAGAAGAATATCTCTTTCCAAGAAGAGGATCCACACCAAGAAGATCTAGAAGAAAAGCTGAAGGAAGACATGGACACGAGAAGAGAAGCTGCCACAAGAAGACTGAAAGAAGAGATGGACGCATGGAGAGAAGCTGCCACGACAAGAAGACTGAAGATAAGAGAAGATGTGAGGCTCCAAAGAGTGAGGAGCCATGTGAAAATCTCAGAGAGAGAGAGAGAGAGAGAGAGAGAGAGAGAGAGAGAGAGAGAGAGAGAGAGAGAGAGAGAGAGAGAGACCCCACAACCCAATGTAACCTGCCCCAACAAAGTAAAACCACCTCTGAGCCACCTATGATGTAGGCCATGTGGTAGATAGATGTATGTGTGAGCACTTTAGTCAAGGTCGCGGGCAACTATAGTAAGCCTTGGACACATAGAGAGAGAGAGTGTCAAGGACTATGAGTTTAGGGACTCGAGGCACTGGTCGCAGGCTATCAAGTAAGAGAGAAACTTGATATAGGGTCCAGAGGAAGTATGGAGATATTCTGGGAAAAGTGAAGAGGTGGAGATAATCAGGGAAAAGAGGTGGAGTGAATCATGGAGAAATCAGTAGGATTTGATGCTTGATTTAAACTCTATAAATTGAGGCATTGCCCTAATGAGAATTTGTTGGTTTTTGAGTATCCATGTCTACATTAATCTATTTGTTAATTACCCACTAATCTTGTCTTAATTTTTTGCTAATTACCTACTAATTACATCTTAATTATTTGCTAATCACTTTGTTAATGATGTTGATTCTAGTGTTTGATCCACCATAGCTCATCACAATGCCCTAATTTCAACACTATTTTCTAGTGTAGCCTTGTCTTCTACGGTTGCTGCACATTCTCTACCATTTTCCTTGCCTCCTTTATTTGAATCAGGAGAGCAATCTTGTAACTTTCCCACTCTCCAGGTCCTTCTCTGAGAACTGATTCTCCTTTTTCGTAGAGTGTTGTAGCTCCAATTCCAGTGCGTTTAGCTCATTGATGGTGTCTAGTTCTTCTTTGTAGCCTTTGCTTATAATCCTCTACTTGATCCTTGGCCTTATCTCTTTCTTTTGGAGGGCTTCTCTAAACATATCCTCATATTCTCTAGAGGGTGTGGTGTCCAACAATTCCTGCTGTAACACCTTATTTCTTTCCACAAACTTCTTGGGCTCCTTTTCCCAGTGTTCTGCCTTCCAAGTGATGGCCCTCAGTGTTTGTGCCAGCTCATGGTCTTCATTATCCACTTGCTTTCCTTTTCTTATGGTACTTGTTTTGGGGGATTGTTAGCTTGTTGGCTGTTGTTGTTGAGGCTGTGACTCCTTGTCCACATCATCATCTTATCTAGGTCATGAATGACCTATTTACGGCTTGCATGCTATCTATTCATGAATCTCTATCAGTGCTTGCAGTGCCTCATCCCACACCTTACTAAGTCTGGCATTTGATATATTTAGCACTACTGCTCTGGCATCTAGTAGGAGGCACAAAAATTTTCTTCTTTCTTCTTCTTTTCTTCCTTTGCAACTTCTTGTTTTTTTTTTCTCCTCCAGATCCCTTCTTTTTCCTTCTTCTGCTCTTTTTTTCTTGACTTCTTCCGGGTCAAGCAACATCTCTTCATCTACCTTGTGCGTCCTCTTCTTGCTGGCTCATGATCTTTTACCATTCCTCTTCATCATCAATGTTATCCTCAAATGAAGTGAAGGTGACCTTTGCAGCTTTCGAGGATCCTCCGACCTCCTTGTGCTGGTGTTTAACATGTACATCTCCTGTCCTGGCAGCCTGAGCAATTACTCATAATAAGTGTGCATGTACCACTGTGGGTAATTTCTCCTTAGCCCAAGTGGATGCCCTCTTCACCAAATTTTCCTTGTAAATGGTGGCCCAGTTTATATTTCCCCCTCCTTTTGCTGCTCTAGGTAGTCTGTAGTTTTTTTTGACATGTCCTCTGTCTTGCCCATAAACATGATGTTCTACAAGAAGAACATGAATTGCTCTTGCCGGATTTCATATGCCACATCCTTTATCTAATGCATGTTCCCATTTTTTGGGATTTCTTCTTTGACCCTTGGTTTCAGATTTATGTCCATTGCACCCTCCATTGGTAATCCTAGTGTGCGATGCACTACGAGCTCTAAAACTTTTATGGGCTCCTTCCCCTCTATGTGAATTGTATTTGTCTCGAGAAACTGATTTATTAGTTTTTCCCCATCCTCGGGGTCCTACAACTCTTCCCACTGGTGCTCTAGCAATTTATCAAATCCACACTTCCTTGCCCACTCCTGATGCTCCTTTCTCCTCATATCAGGGATGATCATGAGCATGTAGAGGCTTTTCTCAAACTTTTTGACTGACCTCTAGGGCTTGTTGATCTTCGGCATGGTGATGTTTTTAGAGAGGGTGCTGTGCAGATGTGTGCGAGAGATGTGAGCAAGAGCGTAGATTACGAATGTGCATTTTTAGGCTCCTTGTGTTATTTTTTGCAATGTTTTTATTCTTTTTGCTTCCTTTTTTGGGGTATTGTCGTTTTCAACTTTTTGTTTTTCGATGTGATGTGACCCTTGATATAATTCAAGGCTGCTACCTTGGCTTAATGGTATTAAAGCATTTTGGTTGTCTTCCCATCTTACCATTGCTTGTGGGGTCTTAATGATGTTGTGACACTTGTCCTCCATCATGTAGTTGCTCATGTCAACATTGTGGCCTTTTGAGATATTGACATGGATTGGGCTAGAGCCCCCTGGATCAATTACTTTTTTACTATCCTAGGTCTGATTGGTTTTGGAGTTCTAAGGTTTTGTAGCCTAGCCACCCTTGTGGACTGGCCATCCTTCCGGGGCTTCATGGTTTGAATTTTCTGCATCCACTTCTACTAGTGAGATCATGCCACAACAAATGCTACGGACTAGAACCTGCTCTTTCGCTTCTGCTTCTTTCGGTGTAATTACTTCTGTGTGGCCGTTATTCCAGAAGACGTTCACTATTTTTGGAAAGGGTGTACCATCCAAGTTTTCTAAGGTGAAGGAAATCTGGCTGATTGGGTCCTTCACCACTTACACACCCAATATGAAATCGCCTTTTCTCTGATTCAACTATTTCCAAAATAGCATTGCAATAAAACCATAGTGTTTCCATCCTAATCCTCAGTATTCCATTTCTAGATCCAATTTCCAACTTTTCCACTTTCCAACCATAAAATCCAATTTCAGTCATTCCTTCCTCAGTGTACCTATGGCATCATCGGCAACCAGAACACTCACCACCTACTCGCTCAGGGGCCTTTTCAATAGTTCCTAGCTCGTAATACCTAGGAGTTTAATCACATAAAAACCATATGGAATCTCAGTTGGAGATCAACAAGATCAACCAACAAGATCCATGTAAAAGAGCCATGAACTCATCCGTTGTTTGAAGACCAGCTAGGCCAATCAACCAGATCCATGGCCGTGTTCAGAAAACAGCTCCAACTCATTTTTCTTCCTTGTCGCATGCGTGGGTATCTTGGGTGACCTAGAGCCCAAGCACCGTATTGTCAGCACCCTCTAGGTTCCTTCGCAGGTCACCTAGTGCTTCACTCATAGGCTGCTTCCTTGGTCCCTCATCCACCGTACGAAAGCTCACCATTTTAGTCGAACTGAGGCTGGTGGTCAAGACCTCGGCCGATCTTGTCACGTGAGACGTCCTTCATTGACTCTCCATGAGCTGTTGCAACCTTTTCACTTAGGTCCTCACGACCTTATTCGACAAGATAGTCAAAATGCTTCCCCAGCATTCCTGACATAAAACAATCTTTAAAAATAGGTCTCATATACAAATACAGTTTCTAACAAACTCCCATCTTTTCACATCATTCCACGTCATTTCTCATCATTCCACATTCTTCTACTTCAATTCACATCACATCATTCCACATCCATTTACATCGTCCTATATCCATTCACATCATTTCACATCATTCCTACATCCATTCACATCATTCCTACATCCACTCACATCCATTAACATCCATTCACATCATTCCTACATCCACTCACATCCATTCACATCCATTCACATCATTCCTACATCCATTCACATCATTCCTACATCCACTCACATCCATTCACATCCATTCACATCATTCCTACATCCATTCACATCCATTCACATCATTCCTACATCCACTCACATCCACTCACATCCATTCACATCATTCCTTTTTCTATTTAAGAAATATCCATGTTTTCTTGATGCATTCATATGAATATTTTGACATTCTTTTTGAAATTTCTCAAAATAAAATATGCTCAGTATTCTTCTTTTTGAATAAAAGATTCATGGGATTTACAAAATTAATTATACCCATATTTACTTTTTTAGTATAAACACTAATCCATTTATCTAAATGAATCATTTTCATAATTCTCATAAATTGAATGATGCTATAAAATTTGTGCATAACCTTCTTTCTTTTTCTGACTATTGAATAATGCTCAAAACTTCACGTTTAGCATAAAATTTATTTATGCACGTACATATATAAATATAAATATAACAAAAATTACTCTTTTCTCTATTTAAATAATTATGCATAAATACTATAAAAGTATTTTCCATAAATATAACAAAAATCATTCTTTTGGCATAAAAATGTCTATGCCTAGAATATGATGGGAATTTCTCTTTTTGCTCTATTAAATTTATGCATTAAAGTAAGATTCATCTTTTTTTTCTGAAAAATTTTACCATAGCTTCGCTGCAATTTCAAAGAATGTTCAATTTTCTAATCTTAAGTAAATACTCATAATTGAAATGTGATAAGAACTCCTCTTTTAAACTAAAATTTTATTATGCATACATAGCATAATTATATTTAAACCTTTTAATTATTCTTACAATATCCATGAAAATACTTACAAAATGTTAGCATAACTCTCTTTCAATCTTAAAATGAATTAATATGATTTTTCTTAATCATAAATAAGATTAAAAGAATTAATCATCATTTTTAACTAAATTAAAATCATAGAAATATTTAATCTTCTTCTCTCTAGCTTATCAAGCCTAGAGTTTTGATTAAGATAATGGGATTATCATTAAGATCCATCCTTCTAACAAGGATCTAACCATAAAGATGATTAATCTTTCAAAAGGAGAGATTTATAAAAAAACATTATAATTAAGCATAAAGATTAGCATTAAACTATTTAAACATTATGAATCATTAAAAAGCTTGATTTCAAGAAAAAAACCATTGATTAAAAAGCTTCCTAAGCATTAGAGGGGTTTGGAAGAAGATTATCATTGAGAAAGATAGAAAAACACCATGGATTAAGGCTTACCCTTGATTTTTGGCTTGATTCTTTGGAGAGAAGTGAAGCCCACAAGTGAGATCTTGGCCACCAAGATGGAGAGGGTAATCTCCAAGAGAGGATGGAGATTTGTGAAGCTCCAAAGCTTCCCAAGAAGAGGCAAAATAGAGGGATAGTAAAATTACACTAATTTGAAGATAATACTGGCACACAAAGATGAAAATACAAAGGAATGAAGGTCTATTTATAGGTGAGGGAGGCCACTAACCAAGTCCAATTGGGTTCTAGAGGCTTCCAACTTCAATTTGACCCAATTTGGACAAGATTTGGACTAGTTTAGCTCACTTTTTGATCTAGTTTGCAAGAGGAGAGATAAAAATATCTCATTTTTTTGAATTAAAAATGCAAGGTGATGATGAAAAAAAGGCACCTCCTTAATGAGTCCTCTCCCTCCTTATTGAGGTGTCAAAATTTGATTTTTTTACTAATAAACCTTAATTTTTAACTAATAAACCTAGTACTTGGTCAACTCTTCATCTTATGTGAGCATTTACTCATTTTTGGGATATTTTCTTTTATTATTTATATTTTTGTCATCCCAAAACTTGGATTAATCCTATTGGCCCTTTAGAACCTTATTTGGACCTTAGTCATTTTTTTTTTGAAAATGTGGACCCTTAGGCTAAGGTCTTCAATACACATATTCAATTAATTTCTAATGCACATTGAAAAAATCTTTTTGAACTTATATTTTAGGAGGATTCATCTTAGATATTAGGAGAAACTTTGTATCTAAAAATATCTCAAATTTGTATTATCTCTCTCTAGAATATTTTCTCTCTCTAGGCCAAAAACAAGGAAAAATAATGTTTTCTTGTATTCTGAATTAGGGGATGATTATAGAGAATGAAGGGGAGGTTCTTACACTAGTACATCTCAAAAGTTGGAGGGAGGAATCTTACACTCTCTAGTTCCATATAACACAACTATCAACACAGTTGAGAGCATAAAACAATAGCACTCCTCATCTATCTCAGTATCTAACTCTATTCATGCATGTCAGTGCACTATCCTCTTGTCACTGTACATGGTGATCGATTTCCCTTTTAAACTAAGTCTTCTTGTTTTTAGCAATAACGGATCCTTGGTGGTTACAATTTGCCACCTTCACACGTGTGACACAAAGGGTGCTCACAACGTGGGGAGTGGGTTGCTGGTGCTTTCTGCCACCTCTGAGTTGCAGGAAACAATAGAGGGTGCCAATCTAATTTGGGTGCCTCAATAATCAAAGGCTATTCCTCCTCAACATAAAACTAAAAGGCCAAAGAAGAATGAAAGTACTCCACAATGTCGTCCACAAAAGCTATGCGAGTTCCTCAAAGAACTCCAGCCAGTGTGGGTACCAAAAAGGTTACTGTTGTAAGCACAAGGGTACTACCAAATCAAGAAGTCACCTAAGGATACACAAAGGAAGAAACCTCAACACCAAAAGCATCAACCCACCAATTCATAATGTTTATCAAAGATGGGTGCTTGTGTATATGCTTCATATCAAGAATAAGGATATTATGATGGAAATCCCATCATATGGTTGCTATGATCGAGCAAAGTGAAGAAAGCATCACCACCGACTTAAATTCCAAAAACTTCACCTAAATTTCAATAAGAATGGAGGCCTAAGCAACACCAAGCAAGCCACTTAACCCATCTTGTGCATTCAACACATACACACGTGCTTGTGTGTTTAGTCAACACCAATGGTAACCAACCAGAAGTTGTCCCTATCGCCTCAACAATACTTGAGCCACAAATTCAAGAATCAATTCCAACATCTGAAAGACTTATGAGTGCATTAAGGACAAACTCACAATGCTATTTTCACCCCTCTGGATAAGAAGCATGAGTGTAGAAGCTATGCAATAGGTATAAGAACCTATTCTCTCAAAAAGGGGAGTAGCCACAAGAACCTATTGCTCACAAGGTGGTAACCAAAATAAAAAGGGAAAAAAAAAGAAAAAGAAAAAGATAAAGATAAAAACACAAGGGAGTCACATAAATGGCCTACATAAAAATGGTAGAATATCATAAGAAACTCCCCACAATCTTCAATTGCCAATACTTTGTTCTTAAGCTTATAGCTTACTATTCTTTTGGCTAAGTTAATGTAGTGTTGCTCCATGAGTACATATCCATACTCAAGCACTGGAGGACATTTGCACTAAAACATCATCATTGACAACTTTCTAGGTACATCTCTAGATGGGGGGCCATGGTGGGTGAAATCCTTGTCAATGGTACAATCCACGCTTAGAATTTTTCTTCAATTCGCAAACCTCTCCAAACAAAAACTAGATTTAATGTACTTCATATCTTCTTCATAGAGTAAGGATGGAAAATGATGTATCTGGTCAAGAATGGATACACATATGATTTGGATTTGGGTTAAGTAATATGGATTGATGTGGAACAATCTGGAAAGATGTGAATTCATTATAGAAATTGTATTTGTGAACTGTTTGTAAATGACTGTTTTATGTCAAGAATGCTGGGGAAGCATTTTGACTGTCTTGAGAATGTGGTCGTGGAGACCTACCTGATAAAGTTGCAACTGCTAACGACGTAGCAAGGTCGACCGAGGTCTTGAGACCAGCCTCGGTTCGATTTAAATGGTGAGCTTCCGGTACGGTGGATGAGGGACCAAGGAAGCGGCCTATGAGGAGTGAAGCGCTAGGTGACCTGCGAAGGATCCTAGAGGGTGCTGACCATATAGTGCTCGGGCTCTGGGTCGCCAAAGATACCCACACGTGCGTCATGGAAGATATTGGAACAAGGAGTAAGAGTTGTTTTCTGAAACCGAGTATGGATCTGGTTGATTGACCTTGCTGGTCCTCAACAACTGATGAGTCCATAGCTCTCTTATATGGATCTGTTGGTTGATCTTGCTGATCTTCCACTGAGATTCCATTTTGTTATGTGAATATATTACCGGTTACTAGGAGCTAGGAACTATCGAAAAAAGGCCCTTGAGTGAACAGGTGGTGAGCGTTCTGGCAATGATGCCATAAGTACACCGATGAAGGAATGATTGGAAATAAGGATTCAACGAGAGTTTTTGAGGATTGTGATTAGTGACTCCATGGTTTCATTAAAGGATTGTTTTAAAGATAGCTGATGCTGAGAAAAAGGCAATTTCATATTGGGTGTGTAAGTGGTGTGACTAGTTTAATGTTTGCATGAACATCCGGCTAGGGGGCCTAGGAACTCTTTTCCTTGGTACCTGGGACAAAACCTAACCAAATTCCTAATTGGATCCCATCACTACAGTGGTTGGGCAGTTGGCTAACCTATGGGACTGGATGGGCTGGATTGATGGATCCGTAAATCGAGACTCAATTTCTGTTTAGTTCGATAGATGAAGTAAATCTCGAACAAAAATTGTT
This sequence comes from Cibotium barometz, assembly GCF_041138505.1. NCBI lineage: Eukaryota > Viridiplantae > Streptophyta > Polypodiopsida > Cyatheales > Cibotiaceae > Cibotium > Cibotium barometz. The sequence continues at coordinate 63,749,352 of NC_141049.1, forward strand.
CTATGGAAAAGAATCAACGGCTGTGCCTCTCAATGAGGAAAAAAGCGTTGGTCTATATGATCCAAGTATAGTCTTTTTACCTGATGTGACTATGGGACTTACGGGTTCGGTGAGATGAGCTCAGTTAGTTAAGGCTTTTGACTACGTTAGGGAAAAGTTATCCTGGTGGAATCGCCCGTGCTTTCCGAGCAAAGGAAGTTTTTTCGGGTTCGGTTTTGGAAAAACCGATGGATTAGTCTCTTGTCCAGATATCCATGGGCGAGGCCCCGAGTGTGGGACCTTGCCCCACGCAAGAAGTGCTACTTTTGCTGCTAGCACCCCTGAAATTGTTGCGCGGTGGGGACACGGATCTTACATAGGTCTTCAGTGCTTCACTTTCAGACATTGGCGCTTCTTGGTGGTTACATCCTTGGCGGGAGCATCTTCTTCCCCAGCAGAGTCTGAGAGAATGGGAAATGAGAGCATGGATGTTCCAGAGGAAGGGGTTTCCTACTCAATGTGGACCTTATTCTATTTGCATTTTGAAAGTACTATGGTAACTCCATGTTGGCCTTCAGTAGCTCTGAGAACATCACATGAGAGGCTTCAAAAAATGTGTTATCTGTGCTTGCCCATGGAGCAACTGAGCTGTTGACTAAGATATCTTTTAGGCGCTCATTTTCTTTGTTTAGGGCTTGGTTGGCGTCTTGCAATTTTCAAACCTCAATTAGTAGCTCCCCTCGCTCCTTTCTTGGCACGCCGGTCGGTAGCATCTTTGTGCTTTCTGTGGCAAGTTCTAGCTTTCACCTTGGGGATTTTAGCTTGTAGCCTTGCGACTTCTTCTTTTGCTTCTCTCAGCCCCAATTGCCATTGCAATCTTGTTTTTTGGTTCAGTTCTATCTTTTTTGCCATTGGTCGTGCCTCCTCTATTTGCCTTTGGAGGGCTATCTTGTATTCTTCCCAGTCTTTAGGCCTTTCTCTTGTGAGTTGATCCTCATTTTCGAGATAGTGTCATTATCCGATTCCAGAGCGTTCAGTTCTCTCACTATATCCATTTCAAATTTTGTGCTCTTCTCTAATTTTTCCTTATACTCTTCGGCCTGTGAGTTGGCCTCGTCTCTATTTTTATAAGCTTCTCTCAGAATTTATGCATACTCCTGGGAGGGTGTTGCATCCTGCAATTCCTATTGTAATTATTTGTTTCTCTATACTAATGTTTTGGACTCCTTCTCTCCTAGCAATGAGCTGCTTTCCATGTGGTAGTCTTCAGGACTTGCATACGGCTCTTCTCCTTGCTTTTTATTTTCAGAAGTACTTGGCGGCCTAGGAGATTTGTGGTCTCTATAGGTGTTGCTACTACTGATGCGGTTGTTGTTGTTGCTCCTTGTCAGCATCATCATCTTCATCTAGGTCATGGATGACCTTTTGAGCTTTACAAGACATATGTTCTTGTATTGCAATCTGAGCTTCTAAAGCTTGGTCCTATACCTTGTTGAGTCTGGCCTTTGTTGTCTTTATAATTGTTGTTTTGGAATCTAGCGGAAGGCACAATATCTCTTCTTTCTCCTGGTTCTTCAAGGCTTGGACCTCTGTCTGGGCGACTGCCAATGTTGTACTGCTCTCCAGCACTTCTTCTTTCAACCCTTAGATGTTGTCACTCCAAACCTTGGATAGATTTTGGGCTTCTGCTAATTCCACTCTGAGTCTCTCCACCTGAGCTTGGAGCATATTTTTTCTCGGTGTTGGTGAGGGTTATGATCCTCCCCCTTCACTTAGCTCTTTTTGCTAGACCAAGGACTTTTCTACCAGGGAAAGTTTGTTCTTCACCTCCACATTATGCTGAGCTATGATTTGTGATTTGTTCTCCAAATCCTTGGCTTTGTTTGTAGTTTTTGTGAGCAGACCATGTTGTTGATGGTTTAGAGTACACATCTTGTGAATAGTGTTCCTAGCCTTTGACTCATAATCCTCCACTATAGTGATGGCCTGAGAAAGAATGTTCTCAGCCATGGTCATCAGCCCTTTGTTCATGCTCAACTGTGCTAAGTGGGGAGTTGCATCTCCAGTTCTTCGGGTAGCTTTGGGTTGTGACTGGAACCTTCTTGCATTTTCTGTGTTAGAGTTGCCACCCAAGGCCAAAAATCTGGTGGTATACAAAGCTCCACCCCTGCAGCCATCTTGCCCTTCTGTTCCTCTTCTTCTCTCTTTTTCTACTATTCCCCTTCTCTTTTCTTTTTCTCTTCCTCCTCTTTTCTTATCTTTTCTTCCTCCTTTTTCCTTTTCTCCTCTTCTAGCTTCTTTTTCTTTTGAGCCTCTGCATCAGGTTCTCGCTTTTGTCTCTCCTCCAATTGCCTTTTCCTTTCCTCTTTCGCTTTCTATTTCTTCACTTCTTCTGGGTCTGGCAATAGGTCTTGATCCACTTTGCTCTTTCTCTTTTTGCTGGCCTTCTGGGCTATCTTCTGCCATTCTTCTTCATCATCCACATCATCTTCAAATGAACTGAAAGTCATTTTGGTGGTCTTCAAGGATCCTCCAACTTCGTGGTGTGATCATCCCACATTGGATTCTTCGAACCTGAGATCCACGGACCTGGTAGCTTGTGCGATTGCCCTTAAGTGTGCGTGCACCACTGTCGGTTGTTTTTCTTTGGCCCAAGTGGTTGCTCGTTTTGCCAGATTTTTCTTGTAGATGCGTGCCCAATTTATTTTCTCTCCTGCTTCTACTGCTCTGAGTAGCCTATAATCCTTGTTTGACATGTCTTTCAGCTTTCCCATGAATATACATTCTGCAAGAAGAAGACAAATTTCTCTCTCCGGGTCTCATCTTCCACATCCTTCACCTAGTGCATGTTGCTTGTCTTTGGGATGTTTTCTTTCTCCACCATGGGCTTTATGTTTGTGTCTAACACCCCATCCATTGGCAACCCTAGCGTCGTGTGGTGCACTGTGAGCTCCAAAATATTTGTGGGCTCCTTCCCCTCCACATGCATAGTGTTCATCTCAAGAAACTGATTAATCAATTTTCGCCCATCCTTGGGGTCCTACAGGTTCTCCCACTGGTGATCCAGCAGCTTTTTGAAGCCGCACTTCTTCACCCACTCTTGGTGTTCCTTTCTTCTGATGTCAGGGACCATCATCGGCATGTAGAGGCTTCTCTCTGGCCTTTTGTATGTCCTTTGTCTTGTTGATCTTTGGCATGGTTCTTTCTTTAGAGAGAGTGCTGTGAATTGCGGTCAAAAAGTTGAGAGCAAGAAAGCAGGTTAATAATGTCCACATTTTTTCTCCTTGTGCTCTTTTTTGTAATGCTTTTTTCTCTTTCCTTCCTTTCTTGGGGCGTTGTCATTTTTGGCTTCTCGTGTTTTAATGTGACTTGACCATTGATTCGTATCATTCCTGCCATCTTAGCTTAAATGCATTAAACTTTTCTCATTTGCCTCCTTGCCTTACCGTTGCATGTGGAGTTTTAATGATATTGTGACAGCGGTCCTCCATGCAGTCACTTATGCCGATATCGTGGCCATTTGCAGCATTACTGACATGGATCTGGTTGGAGTACACTTGGTTGTTTGCTTCTTTGTTGCTAGCTTGGCCTTGTTTGGTTGCAGAATTGTGATCTCTTATAGACTGGCCAAACTTGCAGACTCCTTCTACGGCTTTGTTGCTTTCTGTGTTTTCCACATTAATTTTTGCTAGCGAGATCATGCCATAGCAGATGCTCTGGACCGGGGTGTGCTGGTCCTCCATTTGTTCTTCTTCGCTCAACCTTCACTTCATGCCACATGTATGCAAAAGAGACTTGCTAGAGAGCAAAGAGAGGGGAGAGAATGAGAGAGGTTAGAACATCACCATCCCTACATGCACACACCGACAATCAAGCATGCAAGCAAACAAAAGCAAGCATACATCCACAATCTCAAATGAGAGAGAGAGAGAGAGAGAGAGAGAGAGAGAGAGAGAGAGAGAGAGAGAGAGAAGAGGCAAAGCTCAAATGAGATTAATGGGATTGTCCCTTTTCATATTCCATAAAATGACTTATATACAAGAGCTCATAGTTACAATGTCTGGCCACCTATGGGGGCCCAAAACTTGTCTTCCTATAGTCTTTCTAGCTCTATGTACAACTATTCCTCATGTGACAGGCATCATACAAACCATAAGCTTGGTCATCCCAAGTCTCTTTTACAATAAGCACTTTGCGTGGTTACAAAAGATGAATTACAATATGCTAAAGGTAATGTTAACCAAGTGGTTAACACTGGAGCAAGAGGAAGAAATGCAAGAAATACGTAATTAGGTGCAAAAGAAAAAAGAGAACCAAAAGGGAAATGCTGTAAAAGTAAGCTCGGACAGACTACAAGAGGTGAATCTGGGAAATGAAAAAGAAGAAAAGCTAGTGGCATAGACCAGATCTTGTAGGTGTGTCTCGGATCATGAGTAGCAAATGGTCTTAAGAGAAGCACACTACAGCATTACAGGAGGACACATGGGCAGAGGAATCACAGTCTAGAAAAGTTTACAAGCAAGCCTGTGGTGGCCAACAATCATGAGGGATGCCAACAGTGAAGTAAAGCAATGTGATGTCTATAGGATGGGTCAACCCGGTGATTCTGATAGATTTCCCATCTCACCCATTTTTCCATTGTTTCCATTTATGATGTGGGGATTGGATTTCGTTGGACTAATCAAGCCACCCACAAAAGGTAGTAGGTGTGAATACATAATTGTGGGGGCAATTGATTAGTGGCGAGAAGAAGCTAAATCTATAAGGAGCAATTCTGTAGAAGAGGTGGTGAAGTTCCTCTTCAAGGACATCATTGCTAGGAATGGTTTTCCGGTGGAGATAGCTAGTGACCATGGCACACACTTCATGAACAAAGTAATGGAAGGGTTGATGGAAAGATACCTTATCAATCACATGAAGTCCTCAACCTATTACCCACAATGCAATGGCCAGGTAGAATCCACCAACAAGGTTCTGACTAAAATTCTAACGAAGATCATAAATTCGAACAAAAATGATTGGGACCAGAAGCATGCTGCCTTATGGGCAATCCACACGTCATACAAAGTCTCAACAGGGCAAAAACCATTGAAGCTGGTATAGGGGCTGGAGGCTGTAATGCCCATGGAATTTTTGGTGCCCAGTCTGAGAGTGGCCATCCAAGAGAAGCTACCAATGGAGGAATCCCAAGAGCACATAATATAAGAGCTCTTAGCTTTAGAGGAGGACAGGAAACTCATCTCTCTTTAGGTGGAGATAGTGCAGTAGAGAAGGAAAGCCTGGATTGATAGGCATCTCAAGCATTAAAAAATTCAAACAAGGAGACCTCATATTGGTCTATAACTCCAAGTTGCAATACATGGGCCAACCGGTGGCCCTTTCTTTGTGTGCAAGGTAGTATGTTAGACTTAACATATTTGGTGCCATTGACAAGGAATGTGAGGTCCCCCGTCGCTCCGGGGCTCCTGCCCCCGGCGAAAGTGGCGTCGGCCTCCCGCGTGGGGTGGGGTCTGGGACGAGAGGCTAGCTCGGGCGGCCCCTCCAAGACCGGTCCCGGAAGACTCCCCTTGCTTGGAAGGCACGAGCGATTCCGCCAATTGGGAAAAATCTTCTAACAGGGAAACTACTCTAACAAGTCAAGTCTTAACTAGATAAACTGATCTGACCAAACCTGAAGTCACATGGTCAAATCAAGAAGAGACTTGCACTTGGTCCATGGAATCACCGCTTTTTTCCTCATTTACGAGGCACAGCCGATGATCCCCTCCCACACAGAACAAGGCCTTCTTAGGATTTAAAACTAAATAACATAAGTAATTGTATCTAGTTGTTTCTTAGGAATCCTCCGATCCAGCCATGGGTTAGCCAACCACCCGACCAGGAATCCTCCGATCCAGCCATGGGTTAGCCAACCACCTGACCACTAAATTGGTGGGATTCCTTTATAAAGATTTGGTTGGGTTTTTGCCCGGGTACCGAGGAAAAGAGCTCCCAAGCCCCCTAGCTAGCGATTCATGTAAAAAATCAAGGTAGACATACCATGTACACACCCAATATGAACTTGCAATTTATAACACATTCGACTGGCTTTAAAAACAATCCTTCAATAGAAATCATAATATTTCTCATCATCATTTTCCAAAATTTCAAGTCCATTGTATTACAAAAATGTAACCTCTGAACTCTCCGTTGAAGACCAGCTGGCCAAGTTGGCCAACGAGATCTAGTATCAAAATTTGGTTCTCAAAAATCTTTCCTTTTTGTCCATCCGAAATCTTTCTCGATGTACGCATGGGTGTCCTAGCAACCGCGAGCTCGTGCATCGCTTGGTCAGAACCCTCTAGGATCCTCCTTAGGTGTCCTAGCACTTCACTTAGGGACCGCTTCGTCGGTCCTTGCCCATCGTACCGAAAGTGCACCATTTTAACCGTACCGAGGATGGCCAAGACCTCGACAGGCTTTGCCGTGAGCAACGTTCCTTGACGACTCTCCGCCAACTGTTCCAAAATGAACCTCCTCTTAGAAAAACATAAGACAAATGCTTCCTCCAGCATTCTAGCATAAAACAGTCCTTTGAATGAAAAAATAGAGGTTCCAATGCAAGTAAAATTCCAGTTTGAGATTGGTTCTGATAACCCTTTTTCCATAATTCCCAGTTTCATAATGAGGATCCTTGATCTCTCATGAGGGTAATCTACCCATCATTTTGTCCATTTGTCCAACTAGATTCTTGGTGAGTTTGGTCAAGGAGAAAAAACTAGATTAGTTTCGGTAGTCTATTCTTTGGATTTAGTAACTGGAATTGGTCACAAAGTTTTTGTGTGCTTCAGACGAGAGAAGGACAATTAGGTTTACTGTCCATCCCTCACGTAGTCTAACCAAATTCATTCGGTTTAGTTCTACAAGGATTTCCTTCAACTAAACATCTAGATTTTGGGTGGTAAATATCAATTTAGTGATTTTACTAATTAAAATATCCAAAGATTCTTTATACCACATAATTTCTTAGCCTTAATTCATTAGGTAGAATTATGGTGGAAATTCATCTTTTGACACAAAAATTTAATTCAAATCCATCTTTTCTTAAATATCATAAAAATTCTTCTTTTAACTAGAATATCAATACCTATTTTTTTGAATAAACTTGAAATCCTTCTTTTTGTCATTTCAATGAGTGCAATCCAATTATCATGGGAATTCCTCTTTTACCATAAATTAAATCTACTTAAAATTCTTCTTAAAAATTACATAAAAATATCCATTAATTCCATTAAGCTAAAAATTTCACTTTTCTCATTTAAACATTTGAATTCCAATATGGGGGGAATTCCTCTTTCATCGTTTAATCTTATCTATACAAAAAGATAAATTTAACTAAATTTTCTCTTAAAATTTAAATAAAAATCTTCATTAACTTCTTTACACTAGGAATTACACTTTCCAATATTTGGATTTCAATATAGTGGAAATTCCTCTTTCATCATTTAAAATTTATATATTCAAAAAGATAAAATTTATCTATCTCTTTCATCATAGTGGGAATTCCTCTTTCATCATTTATCTATTCAAAAAGATAAATTTAACTAAATTTTCTCTTAAAATTTTAAATAAAAATCTTCATTAATTCCTTTACACTAGGAATTACACTTTCCTCATTTAAATATTTGGATTCCAATACAGTAGAAATTCCTCTTTCATCATTTAAAATTTATCTATGCAAAAAGATAAATTTAACTAAAATCCTTCTTTAATTTTTAATTAAAATATACATTATTTTAGCATCACAATTTTTCTCTTACTTCATTGGAATACATGGATTTCCATTGTCATGGGGATTACTCTTTTAACATAAAAAATGGATTACTAGAAATTTCTCTTTTTCGTAATTAACTATTTATGCATAAACATAAAAATCAATTTTTCATGATTATAATGAGAATCATTCAATTAATCTAGGATGATTAATCCTAGAATATGGTAGGAAGTCCTCTTTTCATAATATAAATGAAAATGATTTATGTGCTTATTTTTTAAAAATTTTACCATAGCTCCACTCTATTACTGATAGTTCTCAAATAATTTGAAAGAATAAAGTTTAGTATTATTCATGAGGTTAGAATAACCACTAATTGGATCATTATCCAATTATGGATTGATTCTTAATTTTACCATAAATTTAATAGCATAAAAGTATTAAAAAGCTATTATTTTGGCCTCTAATTAGACAAGCATAGAAATTACTTTTGGATTAGAGAAATGCTTCATGAGAAGCTTCATTCGAATTGAGAATAGGTCATAGGAATGACCATTCTTTGGGGGGGAGAGAGAAATGCTTAAAAACCATTATAAATTAAGCATAAATGGAAATTTATGTATTTCTTCATTACAATACATTAAAGAACTTCAATAGTTATTCAAAAGCCATTCAAATTAATGCTTCTCAAGCTTGAGAGGGGTTGAGAAGAGAAACATTTGGAGATTTAAGAAAAAGAAGACAATAATCCACACTTTACCTCCTAAATTACTTGATTCTTTGATCACAGTAGAGGCCCCCAACCAATCAATTGGTTTGGTATGTTGTTGGAGTCTCTAAGGAAGATTAAAGAGAGAGAGAAGCTCCAATCTCTTCAATTTGTAGAGGGTTTTTAGAGCATAATAGAAAATAAGCTTAACTTAGAGTAATACCAGCATAGTTTAGTTCATATATGAGAATACAAAGGAATGAGGGTCTATTTATAGGTGAGTAAGGCCACTAACTAAGTCCAATTGAGTTCTAGAATTTTCCAACTTCAGTTTGGCTGAATTTGGACAAGTTTTGGACCAGTTTGGCTCCCTTTTCGATTTGGTTTGATTTAGGAGAGAGGAGAGATAAAAATGTCCTATTATTTTTAAGTTTAAAACTCATCCACACATGTGAATATAGGCACCTCCTTGAAGGGCCCCCTTTTCCTTACCCATGTGTCAAAAATGAATGACTACTCCAAAATATCTCATTTTTTTATTAATACTTCATAATTTTTAACTAATAAACCTAGTACTTAGTCAACTCTTCATCTTATGTGGGCATTTACTTATTTTTGGGTATTTTATTTTATTCTTTGGATTTATCTTGTCCCAACACTTGGATTAATCTTATTGGTCCATGGGAACCGTAATTAGACCATAATCAATTTTTTTTAAAAATCTTGACCCTTAGGCTAAGGTCTTCTAAATCAATTTTTATTAATTCCAATTGTACCTTGGAAAATCTATTTTGATTTTCTATTTCAGGGAAATATTTTTTTGATATCTGTAGAATTTATTTATCCAAAAATATCCCAATATTGATTTACCACTCTCTAGAAATTTTTATCTCACTAGGCAAAGTAAGGAAAATTAATATTTTCTTGTATTCAGAAACAAATAATGATTACAAGGGATTGAAGTAGAGGCTTAATCAATATTCAGCCCGAGGAGGAATCTTACATCCTCTCCCACTTGAAAAACGTGAGATGTCCTCATTTTGCAAAGTGGGGGTAATCCTTCGCCAACTCTTCTTCTTTCTCCCAAGTGGCGTCTTCTAGAGGGAAACTTTACTAAGAATTCTCTGAGGACTCTGATTCTGAGAATCTTCTCTCGAACGTCAAGGATTTCCTTGAAAAGATGCAGGGGAGAAGAGAGCTTGAGCTCTTATAAGCACACACACACTCACAAAACCCTAAAAGAGAACACACAAGGTGAGAGTCTGAAAATCTTCTTCTTCTTCACTCAACACTCAACACACCATATACAAAGATAAGAGTACACACCATATGAAAGGTACTCAACCAAATACATACTAGGGTTCTCTATAGTGTGAACCCGACTAACAATGAGCTGGCGCTATAACTATGCCAGTCTCTAGAATGGCTGTCACACACCCTGTCATCCCACTAGCCACATATCGCCCATGATCTCACCAACCATGCCATTGGTGTAAGTGTGGGGCCTATCTCCTAGGCGGGTCATCAGTGTCCACCGCCTCACTAGATGAGCTCGATATCTCAACACTCCCCCTCTAGCTTAACTGCATCTCTTGTACACCAAGCGAAGCCCTGAATCTGCGGAGCTTGGAGAAGAGTGAGGTTTTCACTCACTTTCAGAATTTCAGAGTTATGGTTAAAAAGCAAATAGGGAAATATGTAAAGTGCCTAAGGTCAGATGGAGGGGGAGAGTACTTCTCCAATGAGTTCTTTGAATTTTTGTGAAGAAGAATGGTTTTCGGAGACAGTTTACATGCAGATACACTCCGCAGCAAAATGGAGTTGCTGAGCGGAAAAACAGGCACATTGCTGAGATTGCGCGAGCATTGATGGAAGAGAAGAATATGCTGAATAGCTATTGGGCTGAGGCTATTTCTACAGTAGTTTACATCATGAACAGGACTCCAACTGCAGCCATACATGATGTAACTCCAGAGGAGAGGTTTACTGGCAGAAAACCTGATTTGTCTCATCTGAAAGTCTTTGGATGCATTGCATATGTGCATGTGCCAGATGAGCTGAGAACTAAGCTGGATCCAAAAGCTGAAAAATGTGTGTTTATTGGATATTCCCTTGAGCAAAAGGGATACAAGTGTTATAACCCTGCTACACGTGAGTTGAGGGTAAGCAGGGATGTTGTTTTTTATGAGATGAACAGCTGGTATGCTGCTGAAAAATAAGCTGTTGGGGCTGATGTGAGTGGAAATGTGGTTGCACAGAATGCAAGTCAGTAATCACAGTCTTTGAGTGGACCAGGAGAGTCCTCATCTAGTGGTTCAGTTGATAGACCATGGAGTGGTAGCAGGCTGCGTCATAATACCAGTCCTGCAAATGTGATTAGTACATCACATAAAGGCAAAGAAAAAGTGGTTAAGCCCCTTAGTATGCCTGACATTTCTGCAGGGCATTCTCATGTTGATGGAGAGTCTAGTGGCTCAGAGATGAGCCTTGATGAGGAGCTTGGGATACCAGCTATGAGAACACCTGGTGTAAAGAAGGCTATGGAAGCCATGAATGCAAAGCTGCGAAGATCCTGGGAGAGTGAAGAATCTTGTGCAGAGGTTTACCTATGATGGTTATGTGGCACATCACTATGCATACATGGCAAAGGTTGTGCAGGTTTGTAGAGCCCACATGCATTGATGAGGCTATTGGAAATGTGTGTTGGGAGAAAGCTATGGATGAGGAGATGGATGCACTATATTGAAATGAGACTTGGGATTTAGTGCAATTGCCTGAAGGCAAGAAAGCCATTTGATGCAAGTGGGTGTACAAAGTAAAACATAACAGTGATGGAAGCATAAGCAAGTACAAGGCTAGATTGGTAGCCAAAGGATATGCGCAGACATATGGCATTGGTTATGAGGAAACTTTCAGCCCAGTTGCCAAGATGGCAACATTGAGAGTTGTGATAGTAGTGGCTACGTCAAAGAAATGGTCTTTACATCAGATGGATGTAAAGAATGCATTCTTGCATGGGGATTTGCAGGAAGAGGTGTATATGTTGCAGCCACCTGGTTATGAGGATGTGAGTCACCCGGAGCATGTTTGCAGGTTGAAGAAAGCCTTGTATGGCTAAAACAAGCACCAAGAGCATGGTCTGACAAGATTCTAAATATCTTATCACTATTGGCTTTCATGTAGCCAATGCAAATTTCTCGCTGTATGTGAGACACGGTGATAGAGGGGTTGTGCTTGTTGTCATCTATGTAGATGACTTGATCATTACGGGGGACCATGATGTAGACATCTTTGATGTAAAGATCTTGCTTAGACAAAAGTTTGAGATGAAGGATATGGGGGAGCTCAGATATTTCTTGGGCATTGAGGTGATTAGGTCATCACATGGTATTGGATTACTACAGAGACAGTATGGCTTGGACATGTTATCCAAGTATGGTATGACAGGCTGTAAGCCTATCTCAGTGCCATTGGATCAGAATGGCAAGTTGAGTGCAGATTCAGGAGAGATTTTGGAGGATCCTACTATGTATAGGCGCATAGTAGGAAGCTTGATCTACATGATGATCACGAGACTAGATTTGAGCTATGCTGTTGGGTTGGTGAGTCAGTTTATTCAGGTTCCTCGGAAGCCGCATTTGGATGCATTGAAACACAGACTGAGGTATGTGAGGTCTACTTTGCATTGTGGACTATTTTATGAAACTGGGATAGAGATATGTGTACATGGGTACACAGATGCTGATTGGGCTGGTAGTATCTCAGATAGAAGATCCGATTATTATAATACATGCATCCTTCATCCAGTTTGTACCCAAGAACTCGACTCATTTCCTAAGGAGTCTTGCTTTCCTGCCAATAGAAGGGTAGCAATAGGGGCAAAGAATTTGTCCTGCATGATTTTCTCCTTTGCTTCATTGATCAATGGGTTTGACACCACTATAATTGCAAGCAAGGAGGCTTTTCTGCTGAGCGCATCTGCAACCACATTTTCTTTCCTCGGCCGATACTTTATCTCAAAATCAATTTCCTGCAAGGTCTGCATCCATCTCCTTTGACGCATGTTGAGATCCCTTTGGGTGAAGATCCACTTCAAAACGTTGATGATCTGTCATCAAGGTGAACCTTTGTCCCAAAAGATGATGTCTCCACAACTTCAGAGCATACACTACTGAGAGTAACTCCAAGTCATGGATGTTGAGATATCGAGCTCATCTAGTGAGGTGGTGGACCTTAATGACCCGCCTGGGGAATAGGCCCCACACTTACACCACTAGCATGGTTGGTGAGATCATGGGTGATATGTGGCCAGTGGGATGACAGGCTGTGTGGGTGACAGCCATTCTAGAGACTGGCATAGTTAAAGCGCTATCTCATTTAGTTGGGTTCACACCATAGAGAAACCTAGTATGTATTTGGATTAGTACCTTTTCATATGGTGTGTACTCTTATCTTTGTATATGGTGTGTTGAGTGTTGTGTGAAGAAGAAGAAGATTTTCAGCCTCTTAACTTGTGTGTTCTCTTTTAGGGTTTTGTGAGTGTGTGTGTGCTTGCAAGAATCTCAAGCTCTCTTCTCCCTGCATCTTTTCATGGTATCAGAGCCTGGTTCATGCTAAGGGCTGAGTTGCAAGCAAGAGAAGCACAGGAAGCGGTACAAGGGTAAGAGCTTTAACTACTCTTCCCTATTTGTATTGGCGATGATTACACCCTTGTCGGGAGCTCTATGGGAGGCACCGGCAAACAATCTCTGATTGAGGAGCTTTCTTTGCAGGAGTAAAGCTATAGGGCAACTATACTGTCCTATTGGATGAAATTTTTGGTGCCAAAAATGCGTTTTGGGCGCATTAGGACCTTCGTTTTTCAGAAAGCAAGCGATTTCAAGCACTGCGGGTAAGTCATCGATTCTATGCAGAAGTTTGTTTTAAGAACTGCAGGAAGACAGCTTGGTTATGCAGACATTGTGTGTGTTGCAAGGAGATCAACAGTTGCCATTGGGTGTATGTATGCACATTGAGGTCATTGGGTGACATTTGAGTGTGACATTTGAGTGTAGTACAGTACCGCTGTAGAAAATACAGCAGTTTGTGTAGGACAAACCGGAGTGCTATTTCTGTGTGTCTGGCAAGATGTCAAATGATGGCATAAAACAGATTGTTGTTGAGAAACTTGATAAGAACAACTTCCATGCTTGGAGGTTCAGGTTGACAAATTTCCTGATGGGAAAGGCTTAGTGGGACTACATAGAAGGTGAGCATGAAGAGGCACCGGAGATACCGGAGATCAATCCAACTGCTGCAGATGTGAAAGAGTTCAAGGATTGGAACCAAGGAGCCATAAAAGTTATGTATTGGCTCTCTACTTTTAGTATACAAGACACCATGATTGGGCACATATACAGGATGCCAAGTCCCCCAAGGAGGCGTGGGACACCTTGGTAAAACTCTATGAAATGAATACCAAGGCACGAAAGATACAGTTGAAGAATGAACTTCATACTGTGGAGAAAAGGAGTATGTCTGTGAATGACTATGCATTGAAGATCAAGGGTATTGTGGAATCCCTTGCATCTATTGGCATTTCAGTAGATGATGATGATAAGGTGGAAGTCTATCTACGTGGTCTCGGGCCACAATATAAGGCGTTCAAGATGTCTATTCAGACTCGGGAAAACATTTCCAATTTCACAGATTTGGTGTCTATGTTGATTATAGAAGAGAAGAGCTTGGGTGAAGACCAACAGCCTTCACAAAACAAAAACAGTTTAGAGCAACAGGCCTTCTACACAAGTTCAGGAAGAGGACAAGGTAGAGGAGGCCATGGACGCGGCCAAGGAGGTGGCCGAACAGGTAATCAAAATTATGGTAGCAGAGCAGGCAACAACAACAGTCCCAGAATTCACAACAACAACAACAACACGCAGGTGGAAGAGTCCAGTTCAGAGGCAAGGGGAGTCAAAGAGGTCATGGAAATTGGCAAAGGCTGTATAATGATACACGTGGATGCTTTTATTGTGTGGTAAGCCTGGACATGTGCAGGCAGATTGTTATAAGAAGCAGGCTGACATGCAAAATGGGAAATTGTAGCAAAACAACTATGTATCCTCGAGTAAAAACAGTGAGGATAATGAAAGGTTATTTGTTATACAGCATGTTGTTAATGCCATGTCTGAAAATGTTGAAGCAGCACATAAAGATGATGTATGGTACGTTGATTCAGGTGCTTGGAACCACATGACAAGTCATGGGGAGTGGTTCAAGGAGATGAAAAACCTTGAAAGACCAGGTTTTGTGGAAACAGGGGGGATGACACTGCTCATCCAATTGCCCATGTTGGAGATGTGCCATTGTCTATGTAGGATGGCAAAGTGAAGTACCTTGCAGATGTACTTCATGTTCCAAACATAACAAAGAATCTAGTTTCAGTTGGCCAGATGATTGAGCAGGGTTTGCAGGTTTGGTTTAACCCTAATGGTTGTTATGTTGAAGACTTTAAAGACAAGTGCAAGTTGGTTGCAAAAGGCAACAGAGTGGGTAGAATGTTTACATTGAATGTAAACATGCGTGAAGTGAGTGCTGCGATGTTTGCAAATGGTTCAAGAATTGTTGCAGACATAGACATTTGGCATAAAAGAATTGGACATGTGAATGTGCGGAGAATGAAGTCTATGTAGACTAAAGGTGTAAGGTTCCTCCCTTCTAAAATGGGAGAAACACTTAAGATAGTCCGCTAAGTCTTATCTTGGGAAAAATTTCCTATTCATCGACACCTTGACCCTGTAGAGATTCAAGGATACGATTCATAGGTATGACCTAGCTCTATCCCGCAGGGGGAGCGTGATTTTCTAAAAATCAAATCACCCATAGGGCAATTGATCATAAATTGGGCAACTACTAGACTTGATTTCTAGAGACAATGCTTTTTTCCTCATCTTATGCAAGGCACAGCCGCTGGCCTAGTCTTCTAGAATAGAGTTGCCCAGGAACCTAACTATCTAACATAGGGCTTTCACTTAATCTGTTGGAAAGCTACCCGACTAATCGGGTCCACCCGTCCGTAGGATGGTGCCGTCAGGGCATTCCATCCTCCCACTTTCCACCCTACTCACGTATCAATTTGTTTCTAATTAATCCTACCACACTGTT
The DNA here is from genome assembly GCF_041138505.1 of Cibotium barometz. Lineage (NCBI taxonomy): Eukaryota > Viridiplantae > Streptophyta > Polypodiopsida > Cyatheales > Cibotiaceae > Cibotium > Cibotium barometz. The sequence goes on from NC_141049.1 coordinate 63,764,936, forward strand.
TGACATAAATAAACATATTCCTTAATTAAGGCCCTTTTTTCACAAGGTTCGTTAAAACAGCCTTCTTACACAATACACTCATACCAAAGACAAGATGTAATTATATAAAAAAGTTTATACATGAACCAATTCCATACAAGCCAAATCGGCTCTCTTATTCTTATTCTGTCGATGATCTAGAATTCGGCCTTCCAGCCTCTACATGCTGGGCAAAACCCTATGGGACCATACACCTCATCTACGGGACCGCTGGCGAGGACTCAAGCCGGCCTGTCGCCCTCTCAGGCTCCATCGCTCGATCCTCCCGCCCCTTAGAGGGATGTCTGCACACTAGGGTGGGCTTATTTACCGCACTAGCCTGGGCCCTCAGAACTAGGCAGCCTCATAATCTCTCGCCTCAATCGGCGATCCTTATTCTCCCAAAGGTATGAGGGATACCTTGGGCCATTCCCGGGCTTTGCTAACGACGCCGCCCGGCTACACAAGCACGGAACGGAGTTAGCATTGAAGCCAAAAAAAATCTTGAATTCTAAAGATAACAACTTCAATGCAATTTACTAAATATAGCATTCACAATTCATGAAGATAACAATTTCAATGCAATTTATCGAATACAATATCACATAATTCGTAACTTTATATAATTTTTATGTTGTCATTTTAAAAGGAAAAGACACCATTCATTAACACTAATTTAAGAAAAATCTCTTCTTTTAAAAATTAACCAAGCTAACCTGACCACCGTTTCCTTGAGGGGCTTGAAAAGGGAGGACTGGAGCCGCATTGGGCGCATCTCCCCCCATCTCGTTGTTACGTGCTCCTCTTGAGGTAATATTTTGTCGTCTCTGAGATGAGGCCATCTTAGGCGTCGCCTTGTAGAGCTCGCTGCTGCGATCGAAACGCTTCAGTCGGATTTGAATTCCAAGCTCGTTTGCTCACCGTATGAGCAAAAGAATATGGCGCACGAACCCTTTCTTGAGGCAAAAAAACCCTTATTAAAGTCTACGCAAATGGGGGGGAATTGTGAGATGTCCTTAAGGGCAAAAACGTGGAGAGGGCTGGGAGGGGCTGTTGGAAGTCTCTTCATACGGGGGGGGGGGAGAAGAGTTAAGGACACTGCCTCGAAGAAAGAGGGGGATGGAGGAATTTTAGCTTATCTGAAAAGAGCCAAATGAGGGGGTGTGAGAGGGGTGGCTGCAAGTGGCGGCTGTACTGCGCAAGTACGCTACACAGGGACGGACGACGGTACAACATGGCATACGCTACACAGAAATGCGTGCCGTCTGTGGAGCACCCCGGGGATTTATATAGCTGAGGGGTGAGGGTACGGGCACTGCGCAAAGCAAGGACGAAAGGACGGTGTGCCTTCAAAGGCTATGGATCAGTGGCTTGCATGGGTCTAGGGGAAAGGTACGGTGTCGGTTGTCCGGGAAAGGAGTGGTACGCATGTACCTTATTTGGTTTGGGCACCCTAGTAAGTGTGTACGGACCAAATTTTGGGACGGGGTACCCAAATTTGGGACGCTCGTCTCGATTTGCGTGTCGGACCGTCCCGGGGGGCGATTTTTTTTTCTGTCCGGGAGGTTCTCTTGGTTGTAGGGGTTCAGACCGTTCGTCAATCGGACGCCCGGTCGTGGATTTATTAAGGTTTAAAGGTCGCTAATTTTTAACTAAAATGATTGAAATTAGCGTATAGGCTTGATCCGGTGTCCGTTTTGGATGCTGTAAAATCCTATATTAGGGTAAAATCATTAGGATTTATTACGATTTTACCCTAATATAGGATTTTACCCTAATATAGGATTCCAAATATAGGATTTCATGAAGGAAAGTGTGGGTATACTTCATGAAGGAGAAGGGTGAGGTGTTCACTCATTTTTAGAATTTCAAAGTTATGGTTGAAAAGCAAACAGGGAAATATGTAAGTGCCTAGGGTCAGATGGAGGGGGAGAGTAAAGTGCCTAAGGTCAGATGGAGGGGGAGAGTACTTCTCCAATGAGTGCCTAAGGTTAGATGGAGGAGGAGAGTACTTCTCCAATGAGTGCCTAAGATCAGATGGAAGGGGAAAAGTGTTGAAATTAGGGCATTGTAATGAGCTATGGTGGATCAAACACTAGAATCAACATCATTAACAAAGTGATTAGTAAATAATTAAGACATAATTAGTGGGTAATTAACAAATAGATTAATGTAGGCATGGATACTCAAAAACCAACAAATTCTCATTAGGGCAATGCCTCAATTTATAGAGTTTACATCAAGCATCAAATCCCACTGATTTCTCCATGATTCACTCCATCTCTTTTCCCTGATTCTCTCCACCTCTTCACTTTTCCCAAAATGTCTCCACACTTCCTAAATCTTCTCATGCTACCCTTTATTCTCTCCCAGTAGATTCTTCTTTCACATTTACTCATCCTCTTTTATAGCCTCTAACCAAGGGCTTGTTCCCGCACACACCCTATTCACTTGTATTTTTAACACCTCCCCTCAAGTGAATACTCTCTAGCACATCTAGACCCTATACCAAGTTTGCCTCCCCTTACTTGATAGTCCGCGACTAGTGCCAACACCTCCCCTCAAGTTATCTTAGCACACCTGGACCCTATACCAAGTTTCTCTCTTACTTGATAGCCCGCGACTAGTGCCTCAAGTCCCTAAACTCCATAGTCCTTGACACACTCTCTCTCAATGTGTCCAAGGCTACTATAAGTGCCTGCGACCTTGACTAAAGTGCTCACACATACATCTACCACATGGCCTACATCATCGGTGGCTCAGAGGTGGTTATACTTTGTTGGGGCAGGTTACATTGGGTTGTGGGGTCTCTCTCTCTCTCAGAAAAGATGATCGGACTCCACTTCCTTTGGAGCCTCCATGAAGTTTGCCGATGTCGTTCCTTCTCCACTGGGTTTGCTATAGCAGTCTCTCGCCATGTGTCCTGGCTTTCCACATTGTGACAAGTGAAGGTCCTTCCTTCTACTTTGCCTCATCCTCGTCCTCAAGAGAATCCTCCTCGGGTGAAGAATGCCTTTTCTTCTCCTGCTGTTGAGTCGAGCCATTTCTTCTCTTTGCCTCTGCTCTCTTGCTCTAGTAGAGCTGCTTCTATCTCGTGTAGCTTCAATTCACGTACATTCTTTAATGTTGCTACAATGTTTTCATATTCTCCTTTGTCCACACTCTTCAGAAGCACTGCTAGTGCCTCATCATCTTCTACCTTTTTGCCAATAGCTGCCAGCTGTTGCTTAATGCTTTTATATTTGTTCAAGTGTGTGATTAAAGGTTCACTTTCCTTCATGTCCAATTTGTAGAATTGCATTAACAGATTTATCTTTGAATTTTTTGCTTGTGTGCCAAATAATTTATTGAGTTCATCCCATGCATCTTTTGCCCATTATTGTATCCCTGTGATGTGATGAATGATTTCATCATTTAAACTGAGTGCAATAAGTCCCAATGCTTTTTCATTCCTGCTCTTCCACTCATTTTTCCCTCTCTCTGGGCATTCATCTCTTCCCTCAACTAACCCCCACAGACTTTTCCTCATGAGCAAATACATGGTTTTTGTCTGCCATGTGTAAAACTGCTCCCCATTAAATTTGGCTATTTCTTGTGCTGTACTCATGGTGATGTGAAGGGGGTCTTACCTCTTGATCCAATTTCAAGATTCAAGGTCAGTGTCTACCCTTTTAAACCTCAATCTTGTGTTTAATAGATGATTACAACAAATTTATCAACATAAAATCACCAGAAATTACATTAAATCAAGGGTAACCAATTTGTATGGAGTGGTTGGAGTATCAAACCAACTTCGAATTGCAATCTGAAGTTATAGGGATGTGTATCAGATATCTAATGGTTAATTTGAACCCTCAATTGCACCAAAATATAGTGATTACCATTGATTAATCATTGATTAGTAAATTAATCCACTGTTTGGTGTGCAGAAAACAAAGTATGCGGGGAGTCTAGATCTGGTGCCTTAGACTTCAAATAAGCTCAAATTCTTTCAAAACCATCAATAGAAATGAGTCTAGTAGAGGATTAAGCCAAGAAACACAAGATTTGACCAAATATTGAAAGCTTAATCTCTATTTTACCAAAGTCACCTGCAGATTTGATGAAGAGCTTGGATCTCACTGTAGACTTGATGAAATTGAATTCTGTCTTCACCAGCTTGTAGAGCATGCTTGAAAACCCCCGAGGCTAAGAGGAATTAGAGGAATTTGATTTGATCAAGTGGAAATTACTGATTTGCTGCAGAAAAATGGAGCTTGATAAAAATGCGATTTCTCTTCATCCGGTTGGCGGTTTGCATTTCTGTGGAGTAGCAATGAGTTGGCTATCTATGGCTAGAAGGGTTTGGGCTAATTTTATGTGTGCAAGGAGAGGGAGCTCCTCCACTGGCTGGGGGTACAGAGGCTAGTTGAAAAATAACTAAAAATTTGATTAATTTCTAATTATCTACTAATCCTAATTAATTAGATAATGGGCTCATAAACCTGATGGATTCTAGGCATGGCTCTGATACCATGTTGAAATTAGGGCATTGTGATGAGCTATGGGCTCATAAACCTGATGGATTCTAGGCATGGCTCTAATACCATGTTGAAATTCGGGCATTGTGATGAGCTATGGTGGATCAAACACTAGAATCAACATCATTAACAAAGTGATTAGCAAATAATTAAGAGTGGATAATTAACAAATAGATTAATGTAGGCATGGATACTCAAAAACTAGTAAATTCTCATTAGGGCAATGCCTCAATTTATAGAGTTTACATCAAGCATCAAATCCCACTGATTTCTCCATGATTCACTCCACCTCTTTTCCCTGATTCTCTCCACCTCTTCACTTTTCCCAGAATATCTCCCAGAATATCTCCACACTTCCCAGAATATCTCCACACTTCCTAAATATTCTTATGCTACCCTTTATTCTCTCCCAGTAGATTCTTCTCACCTTTTCACAGGTTCTTTCACATTTACTCATCCTCTTTTACAGCCTCTAACCAAGGGCTTGTTCCCGCACACACCCTATTCACTTGTATTTTCAACAAAAAGTACTTCTCCAATGAGTTCTCTGAATTTTTGAAGAAGAATGGTATTCAGAGATAGTTTACATGCAGATACACTCCGCAACAAAATGGAGTTACTGAGCGAAAAAACAGGCACATTGCTGAGATTGCGCAAGCATTGATGGGAGATAAGAATATGCTGCATAGCTATTGGGCTGAAGTTGTTTCTACAGCAGTTTACATCATGAACAGGACTCCAACTGCAACCATACATGATGTAACTCCAGAGGAGAGGTTTACTAGCAAAAAACCTGATTTGTCTCATCTGAAAGTCATTGCATATGTGCATGTGCCAGATGAGCTGAGAACTAAGCTAGATCCAAAAGCTGAAAAATGTGTGTTTATTGGGTATTCCCTTGAGCAAAAGGGATACAGGTGTTATAACCCTGCTACACATGAGTTGAGGGTAAGCAAGGATGTTGTTTTTGATGAGATGAGCAAGGATGTTGTTTTTGATGAGATGAGCAGCTGGTATGCTGTTGAAAAAGAAGCTGATGTGAGTGGAAACATGAGTTGAGGGTAAGCAGGGATGTTGTTTTTGATGAGATGAGCAGCTGGTATGCTATTGAAAAAGAAGCTGTTGGGACTGATGTGAGTGGAAACGTGGTTGCACAGAATGCAAGTCAGCAATCACATTCTTTGAGAGTCCTCATCTAGTGGTTCAGTCGATAGACCATGGAGTGGCAGCAGGCTGCATCATAATACCAGTCCTGCAAATGTGATTAGTACATCACATAAAGGTAAAGAGAAAGTGGTTGAGCCCCTTAGTATGCCTGACATTTCTGTAGGGCATTCTCATGTTGATGGAGAGTCTAGTGGCTCAGAGATGAGCCTTGATGAGGATCTTGGGATACCAGCTATGAGAACACCTGGTGTAAAGAAGGCTATGGAAAGCATGAATGCAAAGCTGCGAAGATCTAGGAGAGTGAAGAATCCTGTGCAAAGGTTTACCTATGATAGTTATGTGGCACATCACTATGCATACATGGCAAAAGTTGTATAGGTTGTAGAGCCCACATGCATTGATGAGGCTGTTGGAAACGTGTGTTGGGAGAAAGCTATGGATGAGGAGATGGATGCACTATATGGAAATGAGACTTGGGATTTAGTGCAATTTCCTGAATGCAGCCGCATTTGGATGCATTGAGACGCATACTGAGGTATGTGAGGTCTACTTTTTGCATCGTGGACTATTTTATGAAACTGGGATAGAGATCTGTGTACATGGGTACACAGATGCTGATTGGGCTGGTAGTATCTCAGATAGAAGATCTACTAGTGGCTTCATGTTTTCTTTGGGGAGTGCTGCTGTGACTTGTTGGAGCAGCAACAAGAAGCAGCCTACGGTTGCTCTATCTAGTACTGCAGAGGCTGAGTACAGAGGTGCTACTATGGCAGCATGTGAGGTAGCTAGGTTGAGAAAGCTACTTGCAGATTTGGGTCTATCAGTGGATAGACAAGTTGTCATTTTTTGTGACAACATTAGCAGTATACAATTGGCCAGGAACCCAGTTTTTTCATGCTCGCACGAAGCATATAGAGGTCCATTACCATTTTGTCAGAGAGAAGGTTTTGGCAGGAGACGTTGACCTTGTTTATGTCAGCACACAGGATCACGTAGCTGACATCTTCACCAAAGCATTGGGTACAGAGAGAAGCTTCGCAGATTAAGGGCTTTGCTTCATGTACATGAGATGGAGTTGAAATCAAGGGGGAGTGTTGAGATATCGAGCTCATTTAGTGAGGTGGTGGACACTAATGACCCGCCTGGGGGATAGGCCCCACACTTACACCACTAGCATGGTTGGTGAGATCATGGGTGATATACGGCCAGTGGGATGATAGGCTGTGTGACAGCCATTCTAGATGGCATAGTTATAGCGCCAGCTCATTTAGTTGGGTTCACACCATAGAGAACCCTAGTATGTATTTGTTTGAGTATGTAGATGGCATAGTTATAGCGCCAGCTCATTTAGTTGGGTTCACACCATAGAGAACCCTAGTATGTATTTGAGTACCTTTTCATATGGTGTGTACTCTTATCTTTGTATATGGTGTGTTGAGTGTTGTGTGAAGAAGAAGAAGATTTTTAGCCTCTCACCTTGTGTGTTCTCTTTTAGGGTTTTGTGAGTGTGTGTGTGGTTTGCAAGAGCTCAAGCTCTCTTCTCCCCTGCATCTTTTCAATGGACAGCATAATTCCTCTCATGTGTTCTGTGTTTTCCGGATTCATAGGCCACTGCATGACCTTCCTGCATTAGAGCACCACCTAAGGCAAATCCACTGGCATTAGTAAAACTACCTCAAAGGGTTTGGTAAAATCTGGCAATTTAAGAGTAGGGTTGGTTACTAAGGCTATCTTTAGCTTGTCAAAGGCACTCTGACACATTGCAGTCCATTGAAAAAGTGTACTTTTCTTGAGAAAGTTAGTCAAAGGGGATGCTATTTGAGCATACCTAGGTATAAAGATCCTATACCATCCGGTTAATCCTAGGAATCCTCTGACTTCCTTTACTAACTTGGGTTTTGGCCATTCAACTACTCCTTGAATCTTTGCGGGGTCAGGAGAAATCCCATCCTTTGACACTATGAATCCCAAGTTTTCAACCTGGTCAACAGAGAAGGAACACTTGCTCTTCTTTGCAAAGAGTTGGTGTTTCCTTAGGATTTCTAGGACTTTGTGCACATGATCTTCATGGTCTACAGCATTCTTTGAGTATACTAAGATATCGTCATAGAAGATAAGAACAAAATCATCCAAGTATTCTTTGAGAATATCTTATATAAGACGATTGAATGTCATCGAGGCATTAGTCAATCCAAACGGCATGACTGTGAACTCATAATGCCCATAGCGAGTATTGAATGCTGTCTTTGGGATGTCTTGCTCCTTGATTCTGATATGGTAGTAACCGGACTTGAGATCTATCTTTGTGAACATTTGGGTCCCAACTTAACCGATCCAAAAGTTCATCAATCCTAGGAATAGGATACTTATTCTTAATTGTTAATTGATTCAATCCTCTATTATAGTCAATACAGAGTCTTAACGTTCCATATTTCTTCTTTTGAAAGAGAACGGGTGCACCCCAAGGTGAGACGAATCCCTGATAGTTGTCTTAACTGTTCCTTAAGTTCTATGGCTTCAGGGACTAGCATTTTGTATGCATGTTGGGCTACCGGGGGGGCTGAGCTCCGGGGGTTAATTCGATCTCATGATCTACTTCACGAGATGGAGGCATCTCAGTCCAGCTCTTCAGGAAACACATTTGCATACTCACTTAACCACTCTGGTTCTTTAGCCTTGCATTTTATGTCTACTGGATTCATTTTAACAACATACACAGCTTGCTTCTTTCTGAGCCCTTTTAATAATTTGGAAGCCTTGACTAAATGTAGCACTGGGGATCCGGAAATTCCAATTCCTTGAACTTTACTCCCGTGAAGGTCAAGGAAAGAGATGGTTCCTTTGTGACAATGAATGTCAGCCTGATTCTTTTGGAGCCAATCCATTCCAAGGATTCCATCATATATTCCTAGGGGTAGGACTCTGAAACTGGCTCTCTCATCATATATTCCTAGGGGTAGGACTCTGAAACTGGCACTCTGTTACGTTCCCATCTAGGCTAAACTGAATAAGGTCAGTCTCAAGGTGAGTGAAAAGAATCTTCCCACTAGCTAGTTCCACTTGCATAGGTTTCCTTGATTTTTGATATAGGACTAATTTACGCAGACATCCTGGGGAAATAAAAGAATGAGTACTGCCGGTATCAATCAAAAGCTTGAATTTCTTACCCTGGTACTCTGCTGGAGTCTGGAGGACTGAGAATTGACGGTTATTCCCCTGATGTTCAACTGCTGCATAGATATGTCCTTTCTCTTCCTCCACTTCCTCAGCTACGGTGACTGCTCTGGCTGCTACAGTCTGAGGTGGAAATCTCTCTCTTTGGTTATTCCAATTCTAAGAGGGAGTTCGAAAACTGCTTTTTTGCATCGAGGCTGTAGGTTGAGCTGGCACTCTTCTTGGGTTACCTTGATTCTGGTGCAGGGGACCCTGATTGGTGGACTGAAACAAAGGAGTCGGTCTTTGAACTCTGGGACCCTGGCTTCCTTGGCCCACTGAAGGAGATGGGCAATCCTTAAGCTGGTGCCCAAATCCCTGACATCCCCAAAGCATTTGTTCTCGCTTCGAAGTTCTTCCCTTTGCATTCTAGAGAGAGCTGGAGTTCTTGAGAAAGCACTTCGGTGGAAAGGTCTTCATTTTTGAAGCTTCCCATCTCCACATTCTGGTTAGGACCTTGGTGTCTCTTTGGAGGCAAAAAGTTGGAAGAACTTCTCGGTGTCTGAAATCTTTTAAAGGATGAGGGAGCTGGCTTTGGTGGGACTTTTATGATGAAGGCTTTGGCAAAGTCCTTCACCATTCTCACAGCTTCAGCCATGGACAGTGGCTTGGCATCTTTGACCAGTGTGTCCAAGGGTTCGTTCATTCCCTGAATGAATCTGGCCATGAGTTACTCTTCATCTAGAGGTGGTGAATATTTGAGTAGAAGAGCGAAGGCCCGATGATATTCCTCGATGGTTTTGCTCCCCTAATTTAGCTCTAAGAATTCGTTCATTTTGGTTTCCAAAAATCCAGGGGGACAAAATCTCTTCCTTAAATAGGTTTTAAGGTCATTTTAGGACTGAGTGTTTCTGTCCAGACGGTTGGTGTCACAATGGTTCCTCCATGCCACCCTGGCTATTTCCACTATCTTTAACAGTTGACAAGTTCCATTTTGCTTCGCTCATTGTAGTCGGTGATGTCAAAATATTCTTCCATGGCTTCCACCCATTTCTCCACATCCTCGCCTAGGTTCTCCCCTTCTCCTTTGAAGGGTCCTGGTGCCTGAGTTCTATGAAGAGCCTTGCGAACGTTAGGGTCAAGCTCATCATCTTCAGAGAGAGGGTCTGGCTGATGGCCACGGTTTCCTCGTCTCCCGATTTTGCCAAAAATGATATATTATCAAATTTCTGTTTTTGATATCATCCACGAGATCCTAAGACTTAAGAGGTTCGGAAAATAATTTCTTAAACAAGACAAATGATCTTATTGGAGATCTATGACATATGTCTGATAACAGATTTTTCTTTATCAGATCGTCCATAAACAATCACTTATACAGCAGGGAATTTTTCTCTAGAAAAAATTTCATTATTTAAATAAAAGTTTCAATATGTACATAGAGCAGCTCGGTTCCAGAAATCAAAATCTCCTCGGGAGATGCATAAGATGACGGTACTGGGCCATAGCCATGCCCTGATACAAACGTTCACTTACTGCCAAGGGAGCTATTATCTTCTCCTTAGGAATAAAGCGACTAAGGAGTCTGTAGATTTGGCATGAGAGTCTGAAATTCTGAGGCGTTGAATGATATAGAATGACACCATGTACCACTTTCAACTTTATCAGAATCATGGCCAATGAGAGGTTTTGCCTCAGCATTGCACGCCGGTCGCAAGAGGCGTGGACATACTGCCCTAGAAACCGCTTATGCTGTCATCTCTCTGCTGGGTCAGGAAAATATAAATCCTCGAAATGGCGTGCGAGTCTGACTCGCCTTGTTCGAGTTGCAGTGGAAGAGATGAGATGCTCAAGGGCAAACGCAGTCACGTCTTGCGACTGGGTGAGGTTGGGGATACCAGATAAGTATGGAACTTCCATCTATAAAAACAATTTCTTTGATTAAAAATTCTTCATTAAAGAAGCGTATGGAATGAAAATACATTATGAAAAATGCCTTTTTTGAGTTTTTGTTATCAATTTCTGATAAGAATTTGTTTATCCTTGTTAGCTTGATACCAGTAGTGGGGTCTCCCCGCCCGCTCCGGGGTTCCTGCTGGTGGCAGAAGCGGCGTCGGCCTCCCACGCGCGGGGTGGGGTCCATACACTCGGGGCCTCACCCGCGGATGTCCGGGACGAGAGGCTAGCCCAGGCGGCCCCTCCGAGGCCGGGCCCGGAAGACTCCCCTCGCCCGGAAGGCACGGGCAATTCCGCCAATTGGGAAAAATCTTCTAATGGGGAAATTACTCTACGAGTCAAGTCTTAACTAGATAAACTGATCTGACCAAACCTGAAGAGACTTGTACTTGGTCCATGGAATCACCTCTTTTTTTCTCATTTACGAGGCAGAGCCGATGATCCCCTCCCACAGAACAAGGTCTTCTCAGGATTTAAAACTAAATAATGTAACTAATCATATCTAGTTGTTTCTGAGGAATCCTCCAATCCAGCCAGCCCATGTGTTAGCCAACCACCCGACCACTAAATTGGTGGGATTCCTTTATAAAGATTTGGTTGGTTTTTGCTCGGGTACCGAGAAAAAGAGTTCCCAAGACCCCTAGCCGACGATTCATGCAAAAAATCAAGGTAAGCATACCACGTATATGTTGAGATATTCAAGCTCGATGCCAGTGTGAGCTAGCTATGCTATGTGCTGGCAGATTAGGTAGGAACATGTGTGAGACATAAATGACCGCGTGTCCAGCTGGTCATAGTGTGTGGACATTAGCTAGGGTTAGTAGAGTGTGGACACAACTCATTATGTGTTGTGTGGATTATGGATTAGTGCATTATGCTTTGTGTGAGAGTGGACATGGCTTCCCTCTATGGTTAGGGTTTGGAATATACATTAGGGTTTGCTCCTGTGTGTGTGTCTTCTCCTCCTCTACCGTTCTTTCAACATGGTATCAGAGCCTTGTGCTGTTTATTAGGGTTTATGAGTGAGTGAGTGAAGAGAGAAGAAGAAGCTGTGAAAAGAAGCTGTGAAGCTGCCATTGGAGCTGTGAAGCTTGGAGCACACCAAATACTATCAGATTTGAAAGCTAGGCCTACCGGGTAAGGTCTTCTAAACATCCTTGAGCGGATTGCAGGTGAAACAGGCAAAAGCAAAGCATTTTAGAGCAAATCAAAGCAAGGCAAAATTCTGGTTTTTGAAGCTTTCCATTAAAGCTTGAAAGCATTGATGTATGGTGGAAATATGTGTGATTATGGCAAAGCAAACATGTATCTGATAATGAGAGATGTATTGGCAACTTCTATGCAAGCCCTACTGTGATTTTGGAGCATTTTGGAAGCATTTAAATGTATGGAAATCTCTGGTTTTTGAGCTCACACAAAACAGAGAAAAGCAAGTCAAAAATTGAAGCATTTGGAGCCTATTTTTGGTGAAAATCAAAGCATTGGTGGGTTGCACACATACCTAGGTGTCTTGGGAACTTGTAGCACTCTTCAATTAGCATCAAAAACACTCCCAAACCCTTCTACAGCAGGCGGCGCAGCCATCTACAGAGAAACAGAGCCGTTTTCTGGTTTTTTCACTACGAGGAGGTTGATTTCTCATTGGTTACTTGACATCTTCCACAAATTTCTTAGCAATTGGATGCTTTACATCTTGGAGAAGAGGGCTATGTGATTTGTTTGACCAATAATGCTTAATTGAGCTGGGAATGAGCTGATTAAAACAGGCTGTCCACTGGTTGCAAAGAAACAGAGCATTTTAATCGAGCAATTAATCTTTGGTGTTTTACAATTGGACAAATTCCTCTTACATGGAGTTGATGGACACTATTGCTAAGCCAATGAATGCCTGGTTGCTCAATTTGGTGAAATATTGAAGGAATTAGAGCCAAATCATTACTGGTTTTTCTGGTTTTTCTGGTTTTTCCAAAAACAGAGAAAGGGGTTTTCAAAAATTGATAATTACACATGTCAGATGGAGTTGATACTCAACATTGAGGTTCATTAGGTGTGAATGCAAGTTGCCTATACTTGATTGCACCATTACATTGCGATTTGGAGCCTTGGAAGGCGTGTCAGTTCAGGGTATCCCGCACTGCGTGAGTCAGTTCATCTCGGATGATTACAGGTTGATTTCCTACATCAAATTTGGAGTTTGTTGGCTATCTTGGAGTATCTGGAACAGTAATTGGAGTGTGGTTGAGCTGAGGAAGGCTCATTTACAGATTTGAAGTGTGCGGAAGGTGTATGCATTGAGCAACATGTCGGACAATCCAGTTCAGATTGTTGGTGAAAAGCTGGATAGGAAGAACTTCCAGGCATGGAAGTACAGGATAAAGAGTTTCTTGAAAGGGAAAGGATTTTGGAATCTCATTACAGGTGCTGAGCCTGAGCCTGAGCTACCTCGGCAACCTACACAGCAGCAGCTTATCGCTCATAAGCAGTGGTCTGAGAGAGCATTCAAAGTGCTGCATTATTTGTCTATATGCATTTCTGATGCTATGCTCATACACATTCAGGATGCTGAGAATCCCAAAGATGCATGGGATACTTTGGTCAAAATGTTTGATACAGATACGAGTGCTCGCAAGTCTCAATTGCGACAGCAGATACACAATGTGAAAAGGAATAAAAGGAGCATACATGATTATGTGCAAGAAACCAAGAAGTTTGCAGATGCATTGGCCACAATAAATGCCCCCATGCCTGATGATGATTTGGTGGATATTACCTTGCGTGGTCTTGGCAAGGAATACAAATCTTTTGATACATCTATCTCAGTGAGGAGTACAGGTCTACCCGACTTCGATGAGTTGGTTTCACTCTTATTGGTTGAGGAAATCAAGCTCAGTGATTCATTTTTGGATGCATCTTCTAGCCATGATGATGGCAGAAATCAGGCATTTTACTCGCAGAGAGGTTTTAGAGGCAGGGGGAGATTCGCATCACGTGGACGTGGTGGTAATGGTCGTGGATGGCAGGATAGACCTCCACAACAGAATTTTCAGCCTTCTTATGGTGCTCGAGGTGGTCGTGGATATGCACCACAAAGAGGTAGAGGTACCCCCCGTGGAAGAGGACGTTGGCAAGGCCAACAAAATTCTATGCAAGATGTGGAATGCCATTATTGTGGCAAATATGGTCATATGGCGAGAGATTGCTTTCGCAAACAGAATGATTTGAGAGGGGGAAGAGCACAACGTGGTGGTCATTATGGTGGAAACTATGCACAACATGGTGGCAACTATGCATCAAGTAGCAATGATGGAACTGCAAATCATTTGTTTGCCATGAAGCATGTTGTGGGTTCTATGACGACAAATGCTGAGAATGATGATACATGGTACATGGACTCAGGAGCATCAAATCATATGACATGCCATGGTGAATGGTTTGAGCACATGAAGCCAATGGATGTAAAAGGCTATGTGGAAACAGGTGATGATACCCAGCATGTCATTACACATGTTGGAAGTGTACCATTGGTCATGCATAATGGTCAGACAAAGTCTATGTCAGATGTGCTGTATGTGCCTTCGATCACTAAAAGCTTGGCCTCAGTTGGTCAAATGGTAGAACAGGGATTACAGGTTCGCTTCAATGAGCATGGATGCTTCGTTGAAGACTTTAAACATGGATGTAGAGTGATTGCTAAAGGCAAGAAAGAAGGAAGACTGTTTAAGCTGGATGCTGGAATTCCTGAGCTAAAATCAGCCATGTTCTCAAAGAGCAGGAATGTGGTACAGGATATTGATATGTGGCACAAGAGGATTGGCCATGTAAATATACAGAGATTAAAGAACATGCAAACAAGAGGCATTGTCAATGGTTTGCCTAGGTTCAAATATGATGGACATATGCATGTTTGTGAAGCCTGTCAGTTTGGGAAGCAGGCAAGATTGAGATTTCCTAGAGAAGGAAATATGAGTAACAGGCCACTTGAGATCGTGCACAGTGATGTATGGGGTCCTGCACAAAACCCATCTATCAAAGGCAGCTTATACTATGTTACATTCATTGATGACTTTAGCAGGATGACATGGATATACTTTCTCAGGGAGAAGAGTGAAGTATTGGAAAAATTCATGGATTTCAAAGCTTTTGCAGAAAAGCAGTATGGCTGTTGGATTAAGTGTCTGAGGACAGATGGAGGTGGTGAATACACCTCAAAAGCTTTTGAGCATTTCTTGAGGAAGCATGGAATAAGGAGACAATTGACATGCAGGTATACACCTCAGCAGAATGGTGTGGCTGAGAGGAAGAATAGAGTTATATGTGAAGTGGCAAGGGCAATGCTTAATGAAAAGAGCATGCCAGATTACTATTGGGCAGAAGCATGTGCTACTGCAGTATACATATTGAACAAAACACCTACAGCAGCCATTCATGGAAGCACGCTAGAGATGCGGCTCACAGGTTACAGGCCAGACATTGGACATCTTAAAGTTTTTGGATGCATAGCCTATGTGCATGTGCCTGATGAAAGAAGAAGGAAGTTGGATCCTAAAGCAGAGAAATGTATATTTGTGGGATATGCACAGGATCGAAAAGCCTACAAGTGTTATAATCCACAAACTAGACAAGTGGTCATCTCACGTGATGTGGTGTTTGATGAGCTTGCTAGTTGGTATAAGGCAAAAGATGAAGGTGTTATTGAGTCACTGGAAGCAGATGTGCCTGTGAACTTGCCATCACAAGCAAGTTCTAGTTCAACTACTATGTCTGGGCCAGCAGCAGAAGCTGAGAGCAGCAGTGTACGTCCATGGTCAGGACGTTTGAGACATGAAAGTGTAAGCACTGGGAGTAGTGCTATGGATAAAGACAAAAAGAAAGTCGAAGGAATTGGAATCACAGGATATGAGTCATCCAGTTCTGAAAGTTTGGATGAGGAGCTTGGCATACCTGTTCTACGCACACCTGGTGCTAGACAGGATAGATATGTGCCACCACATGCTAGAGTCATAGGTGTACAGAGTGACCCGCATGCATTGCGGAGATCCCAGAGGGTCAGATATCCTGTTGACAGATTGACATACAGAGATTTTGCTATGCACTATGCATACATGACATCTATGGTGAAGCATGTGGAACCTACATGCTACACAGAGGCTATTGGAGAGCATGTATGGGAAAAAGCAATGGATGTGGAGATGGACGCATTGGTCCATAATGATACATGGGATTTGGTTGCCCTACCAAAGGACAAGAATGTTATTGGATGTAAATGGGTCTACAAAGTGAAGTGCAAATCTGATGGTTCTATTGAAAGACATAAAGCAAGATTGGTAGCAAAGGGTTATGCACAGACCCATGGATTGGATTATGATGAGACGTTTAGCCCAGTGGCTAAGATGGGCACAGTGAGAGCAGTCATTGCTATGGCTGCAGCTAATGGCTCGGAAATGCATCAGATGGATGTTAAGAATGCATTTCTGAATGGAGATCTACAAGAGGAAGTATACATGGCACAGCCAGAAGGGTATGTACACCCTAGATATCCCACTCACGTATGCAGGTTGAAAAAGGCATTGTATGGTCTAAAGCAAGCACCTCGTGCTTGGAGTGATAAGATGAGCAGATATCTTATCTCACTTGGTTTTCAGACTTCTACAGCAGACTCTTCACTGTATGTGAAGAAGACACAGCATGGGATTGTGTTACTAGTCATCTATGTGGATGACTTGATTATTACAGGTGATCATGGTGCAGATGTGATGCATGTCAAGAAAGCCTTGAGTGGGCAATTTGACATGAAAGATCTTGGTGAGTTGAGATATTTCCTTGGCATTGAAGTGGTGAAAGATCATGCAGGTACTTGGTTAGTACAGCGCCAATATGCCTTGGATATGTTGGCAAAGTATGGCATGACAGGGTGTAAGCCTATGAGTACACCATTGGAGCAAAATGTGAAGTTGCGGGCTGATTATGGCGAGGAATTGGATGATCCTTCCATGTACAGGAAGATGGTTGGTAGTCTCATATATATGACTATCACACGCCCAGATTTGAGTTATGCAGTGGGGCTAGTGAGCCAGTTTATGCAGAGCCCTAGGAAACCACATTTGGATGCAGTGAGACGCATCATGAGATATGTGAAAACCACAGCACATTATGGTTTATTCTATGAGAGTGGTAAAAGCTTGGACATACATGGCTACACAGATGCTGATTGGGCAGGTAGCGCATATGACAGGAGGTCTACTAGTGGATATGCTTTTACACTTGGAAGTGCCGTGGTGAGTTGGAGTAGCAAAAAGCAACCTACAGTTGCTTTATCCAGTACAGAGGCTGAGTACAGAGGTGCAGCCATTGCTACTTGTGAGGCTATATGGTTAAAGAGTCTCTTGGCAGATTTATGTGAGCCTCTTGATGGCAAAGTTGTCATACATTGTGACAACATGAGCAGTATGCAGTTGGCAAAGAATCCAGTATTTCATGCGAGGACCAAACACATAGAGGTCCATTATCACTTTGTCAGAGAAAAGGTGCTGGATGGTACAGTTGATCTTCACTATGTGAAGACTGATGAGCAGGTGGCTGATATCTTCACGAAGCCACTTAGCAGGGAGAAGTTTGAGTACTTCCGGACTATGTTGGGAGTACATGGGATGAGCTTGAGGGGGAGTGTTGAGAGTGTTGATATCCCAAGCTCATCTACATCTTCATCGGCAGTACATCATGAGCTTGAGAGGGGCTGTTGAGATATTCAAGCTCGATGTCAGTGTGAGCCAGCTATGCTATGTGCTGGCAGATTAGGTAGGAACATGTGTGAGACATAAATGACCGCGTGTCCAGCTGGTCATAGTGTGTGGACATTAGCTAGGGTTAGTAGAGTGTGGACACAACTCATTATGTGTTGTGTGGATTATGGATTAGTGCATTATGCTTTGTGTGAGAGTGGACATGGCTTCCCTCTATGGTTAGGGTTTGGAATATACATTAGGGTTTGCTCCTGTGTGTGTGTCTTCTCCTCCAGCACAAGGCTCTGATACCATGTTGAAAGAACGGTAGAGGAGGAGGAGACACACACACAGGAGCAAACCCTAATGTCTATTACAAACCCTAATAATAGAGGGAAGCCATGTCCACTCTCACACAAAGCATAATGCACTAATCCATAATCCACACAACACACAATGAGTTGTGTCCACACTCTACTAACCCTAGCTAATGTCCACACACTATGACCAGCTGGACACGCGGTCATTTATGTCTCACACATGTTCCTACCTAATCTGCCAGCACATAGCATAGCTGGCTCACACTGACATCGAGCTTGAATCTCAACAGCCCCTCTCAAGCTCATGATGTACTGCCAATGAAGATGTAGATGAGCTTGGGATATCAAGACTCTCAACACTCCCCCTCAAGCTCATCCCATGTACTCCCAACATAGTCCGGAAGTACTCAAACTTCTCCCTGCTAAGTGGCTTCGTGAAGATATCAGCCACCTGCTCATCAGTCTTCACATAGTGAAGATCAACTGTACCATCCAGCACCTTTTCTCTGACAAAGTGATAATGGACCTCTATGTGTTTGGTCCTCGCATGAAATACTGGATTCTTTGCCAACTGCATACTGCTCATGTTGTCACAATGTATGACAACTTTGCCATTAAGAGGTTCACATAAATCTGCCAAGAGACTCTTTAACCATATAGCCTCACAAGTAGCAATGGCTGCACCTCTGTACTCAGCCTTTGTACTGGACAAAGCAACTGTAGGTTGCTTTTTGCTACTCCAACTCACCACAGCACTGCCAAGTGTAAAAGCATATCCACTAGTAGACCTCCTGTCATATGCGCTACCTGCCCAATCAGCATCTGTGTAGCCATGTATGTCCAAGCTTTTACCACTCTCATAGAATAAACCATAATGTGCTGTGGTTTTCACATATCTCATGATGCGTCTCACTGCATCCAAATGTGGTTTCCTGGGGCTCTGCATAAACTGGCTGACTAGCCCCACTGCATAACTCAAATCTGGGCGTGTGATAGTCATATATATGAGACTACCAACCATCTTCCTGTACATAGAAGGATCATCCAATTCCTCGCCATAATCAGCCTGCAACTTCACATTTTGCTCCAATGGTGTACTCATAGGCTTACACCCTGTCATGCCATACTTTGCCAACATATCCAAGGCATATTGGCGCTGTACTAACCAAGTACCTGCATGATCTTTCACCACTTCAATGCCAAGGAAGTATCTCAACTCACCAAGATCTTTCATGTCAAATTGCCCACTCAAAGCTTTCTTGACATGCATCACATCTGCACTATGATCACCTGTAATAATCAAGTCATCCACATAGATGACTAGTAAAACAATCCCATGCTGTGTCTTCTTCACATAGAGTGAAGAATCTGCTGTAGAAGTCAGAAAACCAAGTGAGATAAGATATCTGCTCATCTTATCACTCCAAGCACGAGGTGCTTGCTTTAGACCATACAATGCCTTTTTCAACCTGCATACGTGAGTGGGATATCTAGGGTGTACATACCCTTCTGGCTGTGCCATGTATACTTCCTCTTGTAGATCTCCATTCAGAAATGCATTCTTAACATCCATCTGATGCATTTCCGAGCCATTAGCTGCAGCCATAGCAATGACTGCTCTCACTGTGCCCATCTTAGCCACTGGGCTAAACGTCTCATCATAATCCAATCCATGGGTC
The DNA here is from genome assembly GCF_041138505.1 of Cibotium barometz. NCBI lineage: Eukaryota > Viridiplantae > Streptophyta > Polypodiopsida > Cyatheales > Cibotiaceae > Cibotium > Cibotium barometz. The sequence continues at coordinate 63,784,468 of NC_141049.1, forward strand.
TGTGCATAACCCTTTGCTACCAATCTAGCTTTATGTCTCTCAATAGAACCATCAGATTTACACTTCACTTTGTAAACCCATTTACATCCAATAACATTCTTGTCCTTTGGTAGGGCAACCAAGTCCCATGTATCATTATGGACCAATGCGTCCATCTCCACATCCATTGCTTTTTCCCATACATGCTCTCCAATAGCCTCTGTGTAGCATGTAGGTTCCACATGCTTCACCATAGATGTCATGTATGCATAGTGCATAGCAAAATCTCTGTATGTCAATCTGTCAACAGGATATCTGACCCTCTGGGATCTCCGCAATGCATGCGGGTCACTCTGTACACCTGTGACTCTAGCATGTGGTGGCACATATCTATCCTGTCTAGCACCAGGTGTGCGTAGAACAAGTATGCCAAGCTCCTCATCCAAACTTTCAGAACTGGATGACTCATATCCTGTGATTCCAATTCCTTCGACTTTCTTTTTGCCTTTATCCATAGCACTACTCCCAGTGCTTACACTTTCATGTCTCAAACGTCCTGACCATGGACGTACACTGCTGCTCTCAGCTTCTGCTGCTGCTGGCCCAGACATAGTAGTTGAACTAGAACTTGCTTGTGATGGCAAGTTCACAGGCACATCTGCTTCCAGTGACTCAATAACACCTTCATCTTTTGCCTTATACCAACTAGCAAGCTCATCAAACACCACATCACGTGAGATGACCACTTGTCTAGTTTGTGGATTATAACACTTGTAGGCTTTTCGATCCTGTGCATATCCCACAAATATACATTTCTCTGCTTTAGGATCCAACTTCCTTCTTCTTTCATCAGGCACATGCACATAGGCTATGCATCCAAAAACTTTAAGATGTCCAATGTCTGGCCTGTAACCTGTGAGCCGCATCTCTGGCGTGCTTCCATGAATGGCTGCTGTAGGTGTTTTGTTCAATATGTATACTGCAGTAGCACATGCTTCTGCCCAATAGTAATCTGGCATGCTCTTTTCATTAAGCATTGCCCTTGCCACTTCACATATAACTCTATTCTTCCTCTCAGCCACACCATTCTGCTGAGGTGTATACCTGCATGTCAATTGTCTCCTTATTCCATGCTTCCTCAAGAAATGCTCAAAAGCTTTTGAGGTGTATTCACCACCTCCATCTGTCCTCAGACACTTAATCCAACAGCCATACTGCTTTTCTGCAAAAGCTTTGAAATCCATGAATTTTTCCAATACTTCACTCTTCTCCCTGAGAAAGTATATCCATGTCATCCTGCTAAAGTCATCAATGAATGTAACATAGTATAAGCTGCCTTTGATAGATGGGTTTTGTGCAGGACCCCATACATCACTGTGCACGATCTCAAGTGGCCTGTTACTCATATTTCCTTCTCTAGGAAATCTCAATCTTGCCTGCTTCCCAAACTGACAGGCTTCACAAACATGCATATGTCCATCATATTTGAACCTAGGCAAACCATTGACAATGCCTCTTGTTTGCATGTTCTTTAATCTCTGTATATTTACATGGCCAATCCTCTTGTGCCACATATCAATATCTTGTACCACATTCCTGCTCTTTGAGAACATGGCTGATTTTAGCTCAGGAATTCCAGCATCCAGCTTAAACAGTCTTCCTTCTTTCTTGCCTTTAGCAATCACTCTACATCCATGTTTAAAGTCTTCAACGAAGCATCCATGCTCATTGAAGCGAACCTGTAATCCCTGTTCTACCATTTGACCAACTGAGGCCAAGCTTTTAGTGATCGAAGGCACATACAGCACATCTGACATAGACTTTGTCTGACCATTATGCATGACCAATGGTACACTTCCAACATGTGTAATGACATGCTGGGTATCATCACCTGTTTCCACATAGCCTTTTACATCCATTGGCTTCATGTGCTCAAACCATTCACCATGGCATGTCATATGATTTGATGCTCCTGAGTCCATGTACCATGTATCATCATTCTCAGCATTTGTCGTCATAGAACCCACAACATGCTTCATGGCAAACAAATGATTTGCAGTTCCATCATTGCTACTTGATGCATAGTTGCCACCATGTTGTGCATAGTTTCCACCATAATGACCACCACGTTGTGCTCTTCCCCCTCTCAAATCATTCTGTTTGCGAAAGCAATCTCTCGCCATATGACCATATTTGCCACAATAATGGCATTCCACATCTTGCATAGAATTTTGTTGGCCTTGCCAACGTCCTCTTCCACGGGGGGTACCTCTACCTCTTTGTGGTGCATATCCACGACCACCTCGAGCACCATAAGAAGGCTGAAAATTCTGTTGTGGAGGTCTATCCTGCCATCCACGACCATTACCACCACGTCCACGTGATGCGAATCTCCCCCTGCCTCTAAAACCTCTCTGCGAGTAAAATGCCTGATTTCTGCCATCATCATGGCTAGAAGATGCATCCAAAAATGAATCACTGAGCTTGATTTCCTCAACCAATAAGAGTGAAACCAACTCATCGAAGTCGGGTAGACCTGTACTCCTCACTGAGATAGATGTATCAAAAGATTTGTATTCCTTGCCAAGACCACGCAAGGTAATATCCACCAAATCATCATCAGGCATGGGGGCATTTATTGTGGCCAATGCATCTGCAAACTTCTTGATTTCTTGCACATAATCATGTATGCTCCTTTTATTCCTTTTCACATTGTGTATCTGCTGTCGCAATTGAGACTTGCGAGCACTCGTATCTGTATCAAACATTTTGACCAAAGTATCCCATGCATCTTTGGGATTCTCAGCATCCTGAATGTGTATGAGCATAGCATCAGAAATGCATATAGACAAATAATGCAGCACTTTGAATGCTCTCTCAGACCACTGCTTATGAGCAATAAGCTGCTGCTGTGTAGGTTGCCGAGGTAGCTCAGGCTCAGGCTCAGCACCTGTAATGAGATTCCAAAATCCTTTCCCTTTCAAGAAACTCTTTATCCTGTACTTCCATGCCTGGAAGTTCTTCCTATCCAGCTTTTCACCAACAATCTGAACTGGATTGTCCGACATGTTGCTCAATGCATACACCTTCCGCACACTTCAAATCTGTAAATGAGCCTTCCTCAGCTCAACCACACTCCAATTACTGTTCCAGATACTCCAAGATAGCCAACAAACTCCAAATTTGATGTAGGAAATCAACCTGTAATCATCCGAGATGAACTGACTCACGCAGTGCGGGATACCCTGAACTGACACGCCTTCCAAGGCTCCAAATCGCAATGTAATGGTGCAATCAAGTATAGGCAACTTGCATTCACACCTAATGAACCTCAATGTTGAGTATCAACTCCATCTGACATGTGTAATTATCAATTTTTGAAAACCCCTTTCTCTGTTTTTGGAAAAACCAGAAAAACCAGAAAAACCAGAAAAACCAGTAATGATTTGGCTCTAATTCCTTCAATATTTCACCAAATTGAGCAACCAGGCATTCATTGGCTTAGCAATAGTGTCCATCAACTCCATGTAAGAGGAATTTGTCCAATTGTAAAACACCAAAGATTAATTGCTCGATTAAAATGCTCTGTTTCTCTGCAACCAGTGGACAGCCTGTTTTAATCAGCTCATTCCCAGCTCAATTAAGCATTATTGGTCAAACAAATCACATAGCCCTCTTCTCCAAGATGTAAAGCATCCAATTGCTAAGAAATTTGTGGAAGATGTCAAGTAACCAATGAGAAATCAACCTCCTCGTAGTGAAAAAACCAGAAAACAGCTCTGTTTCTCTGTAGATGGCTGCGCCGCCTGCTGTAGAAGGGTTTGGGAGTGTTTTTGATGCTAATTGAAGAGTGCTACAAGTGCCCAAGACACCTAGGTATGTGTGCAACCCACCAATGCTTTGATTTTCACCAAAAATAGGCTCCAAATGCTTCAATTTTTGACTTGCTTTTCTCTGTTTTGTGTGAGCTCAAAAACCAGAGATTTCCATACATTTAAATGCTTCCAAAATGCTCCAAAATCACAGTAGGGCTTGCATAGAAGTTGCCAATACATCTCTCATTATCAGATACATGTTTGCTTTGCCAGAATCACACATATTTCCACCATACATCAATGCTTTCAAGCTTTAATGGAAAGCTTCAAAAACCAGAATTTTGCCTTGCTTTGATTTGCTCTAAAATGCTTTGCTTTTGCCTGTTTCACCTGCAATCCGCTCAAGGATGTTTAGAAGACCTTACCCGGTAGGCCTAGCTTTCAGATCTGATAGTATTTGGTGTGCTCCAAGCTTCACAGCTCCAATGGCAGCTTCACAGCTTCTTTTCACAGCTTCTTCTTCTCTCTTCACTCACTCACTCATAAACCCTAATAAACAGCACAAGGCTCTGATACCATGTTGAAAGAACGGTAGAGGAGGAGGAGACACACACACAGGAGCAAACCCTAATGTCTATTACAAACCCTAATAATAGAGGGAAGCCATGTCCACTCTCACACAAAGCATAATGCACTAATCCATAATCCACACAACACACAATGAGTTGTGTCCACACTCTACTAACCCTAGCTAATGTCCACACACTATGACCAGCTGGACACGCGGTCATTTATGTCTCACACATGTTCCTACCTAATCTGCCAGCACATAGCATAGCTGGCTCACACTGACATCAAGCTTGAATCTCAACAGGGTTTGCTCCTGTGTGTGTGTCTTCTCCTCCTCTACCGTTCTTTCAACAGTATACACCTAATATGAACTTGCCATTTATAACAGATTTGACTAGCTTTAAAAACAATCCTTCAATAGAAATCATAATATGTCTGATCATCATTTTCCAAAATTTCAAGTCCATTGTATTACAAAAATGTAACCTCTGAACTCTCCGTTAAAGACCAGCTAGCCAACCAACGAGATCCAGTATCAAAATTTGGTTCTAAAAAATCTTTCCTTTTTGTCCATCCGAAATCTACCTCGACGTACACATGGGTGTCCTAGCAGCCACGAGCCCGTGCATCGCCTGGTCAGAACCCTCAAGGATCCTCCGTAGGTGTCCTAGCACTTCACTTAGGGACCGCTTCGTCGGTCCTCGCCCATCGTACCGAAAGCGCACCAGTTTAATTGTACCGAGGCTGGTCAAGACCTCGCTAGGCTTTGCCGCGAGCAATGTCCCTCGACGACTCCCCGTCAGCTGTTCCAACGAACCTCCTCTTAGAAAAACATAAGCCAAATGCTTCCTCCAGCATTCTGGCATAAAACAATCCTTTGAATGAAAAAATAGAGGTTCCAATGCAAGTAAAATTCCAGTTTGAGATCGGTTTCGACCGACAACTCTTTTTCCATAATTCCCAATTTCATAAATAATGAGGATCCTTGATCTCTCATGAGGGTAATCTACCCATCATTTTGTCCATGAGGGTAATCTACCCATCATTTTGTCCATTTGTCCAACTCAATTCCTGGTGAGTTTGGTCAAGGAAAAACTAGATCAGTTTTGGTAGTCTATTCTTTGGATTTAGTAACTGGAATTGGTCACAAAGTTTTTGTCTGATTCAGATCGAGAGAAGGACAATTAGGTTTACTGTCCATCCCTCACGTAGTCTAACCAAATTCATTCGGTTTAGTTCTACAAGGATTCCCTTCTACAAGGGTTCCCTTCAACTAAACATCTAGATTTAGGGTAAATATCAATTTAGTGATTTTACCAATTAAAATATCCAAAGATATTCTTTATGCCACATAATTTCTCAGCCTTAATTCATTAGGTAGAATTATGGTGGAAATTCATCTTTTGACACTAAAATTTAATTCAAATCCATCTTTTCTTAAATATCATAAAAATTATTCTTTTAACTAAAATATCAATACCTATTTTTTTGAATAAACTTGAAATCCTTCTTTTTGTCATTTCAATGAGTGCAATCCAAATATCATGGGAATTCCTCTTTTACCATGAATCAAATCTATTTAAAATTTTTCTTAAAAAATTATATTAAAATATCCATTAATTCCATTAAGCTAAAAACTCCACTTTTCTCATTTAAACATTTGAATTCCAATATGGGGGGAACTCCTCTTTCATCATTTAATCTTATCTATACAAAAAGATAAATTTAACTAAATTTTCTCTTAAAATTTAAATAAAAATCTTTATTAATTCCTTTACACTAGGAATAACACTTTTCTCATTTAAATATTTGGATTCCAATATAGTGGGAATTCCTCTTTTTTCATTTAAAATTTATCTATGCAAAAAGATAAATTTAACTAAATTTTTTCTTAAAATTTTAAATAAAAATCTTCATTAATTCCTTTACACTAGGAATTACACTTTTCTCATTTAAATATTTGGATTCCAATATAGTGGAAATTTCTCTTTCATCATTTAAAATTTATCTATGCAAAAAGATAAATTTAACTAAAATTCTCCTTTAATTTTTAATTAAAATATGCATTATTTTAGCATCACAATTTTTCTCTTACTTCATTGGAGTACATGGATTTCCATTGTCATGGGGATTACTCTTTTAACATAAAAAATGGATTACTAGAAATTCCTCTTTTTCGTAATGCATAAACATAAAAATCAAATTTCCATGATTATAATGAGAATCATTCAATTAATCTAGGATGATTAATCCTAGAATATGGTAGGAAGTCCTCTTTTCATAATATAAAAATGAAAATGATTTATGTGCTTATTTTTCAGAAATTTTACCACAGCTCTGCTCTGCTATTACTGATAATTCTCAAATAATTTGAAAGAATAAAGTTTAGTATTATTCATGTGATTAGAATAACCACTAACTGGATTATTATCCAATTATGGATTGATTCTTAATTTTACCATAAATTTAATAGCATAAAAGTATTAAAAAGCCATTATTTTGGCCTCCAATTAGACAAGCATAGAAATTACTTTTAGATTAGAGAAATACTTCATGAGAAGCTTCATTCGAATTGAGAATAGGTCATAGGAATGACCATTTTTTGGGAGAGAGAGAGAAATGCTTAAAAACCATTATAAATTAAGCATAAATGGAGATTTATGTATTTCTTCATTACAATACATTAAAGAACTTCAATAGTTATTCAAAAGCCATTCAAATTAATGCTTCTCAAGCTTGAGAGGGGTTGAGAAGAGAAACATTTGGAGATTTAAGAAAAAGAAGACAATAATCCACACTTTACCTCCTAAATTACTTGATTCTTTGATCATAGTAGCCCCCAACCAATCAATTGGTTTGGTATGTTGTTGGAGTCTCCAAGGAAGATTGAAGAGAGAGAGAAGCTCCAATCTCTTTAATTTGTAGAGGGTTTTTAGAGGATAATAGAAAACAAGCTTAACTTAGAGTAATACCGGCATAGTTTAGTTCACATATGAGAATACAAAGGAATGAGGGTCTATTTATAGGTGAGGGAGGCCACTAACCGAGTCCAACTGAGTTCTAGAATTTTCTAGCTTCAGTTTGGCTGAATTTGGACAAGTTTTGGACCAGTTTAGCTCCCTTTTTTATTTGGTTTGATTTAGGAGAGAGGAGAGATAAAAATATCCTATTATTTTTTAGTTTAAAACTCATCCACACATGTGAAATAGGAACCTCCTTGAAGGGCCTCCTTTTCTTTACCCATGTGTCAAAAATGAATGATTACTCCAAAATATCTCATTTTTTAATTAATACTTCATAATTTTTGACTAATAAACCTAGTACTTAGTCAACTCTTCATCTTATGTGGGTATTTACTCATTTTTGGATGTTTTATTTTATTCTTTGGATTTATCTTGTCCCAACACTTGGATTAATCTTATTGGTCCATAGGAACCTTAATTGGACCATAATAAAAAAATTTCAAAAATCTTGACCTTTAGAATAAGGTCTTCTAAATCAATTTTTATTAATTCCAATTGCACCTTGGAAAATCTATTTTGATTTTTTGTTTCAGGGAAACATTTTTTTGATATCTGTAGAATTTATTTATCCAAAAATATCCCAATATTGATTTACCACTCTCTAGAAATTTTTATCTCACTAGGCAAAGCAAGGAAAAATAATATTTTCTTGTATTTAGACACATAGAATGATTACAAGGGATTGAAGTAGAGGCTTAATCAATATTCAGCCCGAGGAGGAATCTTACAAGGAATACATTTAGCTTAGGGTCCTCAACTTTGTTCATTTGCTAGAGTCTTTGTTTAGCCCAGTTGGAGTGCAAATCCACCAGTTGGTTTCTTGATTTTGTGTTTGTTTTGTTTTTTATGGTGATTACATGGAGCATTGAAGGTTAATTAAACATTGGAGTGTTGAAATCTTCATTGAGCATAGGAGAAACAAGTAAGTGCTCTAACATTATCCTTGACATTCATGTAATACTTTAATTTTTTGTTCTTTTCTCTTCAGTCTTTCATCTTAGTTTAATCCATAAAATTAATCTTCATTAGTTAGTTTCATTATCCATTGTGTGTCTTCTCCTTCTTCTCCCCGCCATACACCTTTGGTGCAAAAGATGGAGCCACTGATTTGGTAGCTGTAGATGAGGTGGCTAGAAGAGCTTTCGACAGAGTTAAAATCTGCACCTTAAGTGATTCCATTTCATCATGGCACTTTGTTATCATAGCCTCAAGACATTGTGTCACCTCCAAAAATTCGCTCTTTCTACCGCCTCCTCTTCTTCTTCATGGAACTTAAGATCTTCCCTTCTAGAGTTGGGATGATCACTCATGTCATCGACATTGTCATTGACCGAAAAGTTAATATGAGCCATGGTAAATGAGTTCTTTATAAATCTGGATTAAAATTTTCTTCACCCTTCTCTTGACCCCTCTTGACCAAAAGCAAATTAATTCACTAGAAACAACTGCACATAAGAAAAATGCTTCAATTAGCATTTGGTGGCTAGATATTGGCTAAAAAATCATGAAAACATCGTCTAGAATTAATCCAAACGAATAAAGTATTAATACAAGGCATGCTCGCATTAATAATATGCGAATAACCCACATTTGTTTAGTGTGAGTACATAAAAAACATAATATAACACCAAATATCTCTCAAAAATAAGAATTCTTGAGAAAAAAGAATTACCATGATTTTTTCCTAATTTTCTAGGGCCTCATGCTAATTTTGAAAACCAAATAATTTTACCAAAATACCATTGATATTTTTAAAAAACCAATTTCTAGAATTTCTAAAAATGATTTTTAGAATATTCCTAATTTCTCATGAGAATCCCATCGTCTCCAATTTCGCCCGACAATTCTCAAATCCAATGAAAATTTAAAAATTTTAATGGATTTTTTAATTTTTTGGATCAAAATAGATTTTTAAAAGAATTTGAATGGTCACTGGTGCTTGAATGGACACACCACATGCCAATCACCAATCCCAAATATTCCAAAAAATTAAAATAACCTTTGTCTAATTTTTCACTAATTTTTAAGAATTTTTAAAAAATTTAAATTTACTCGCAACGCATTTAGAATACGAACGGACCAAAAAATTTAGAATACGAACGCATTTAGAATACGAACGCATTTAGAATACGAACGGACCAAAAAATTTCGTAATCCCAACAGTCTTCCTGGAATATGGAAAGCCAACAGTTTCGAAAAAATGAAAAGACGAAAAAAAATGGGAATATGAAAGGTCAAAAGTTTCCAGAATCCGAAAGGTCATGCACTTACTCTTGGCTTCACCAATTTCAATATCGACAACCAATATGTACAACTATATTATGCAACTATCTCAAAAACCTTCAAAGATCCTCGGAATTCCGAAGATTGAAAGATTTCCCGGGAATGTGGAAAGCCAAAAGGTTCAAGGAAAAAAAAATTATAGAGGGAAAAATAAAATTTTCAAAGAAATAAAATCTTTTTTTTTCCAGATTTCTTCACCCTTTTCCAAGCTTTTTTTCCTTTTGAAAATATTTTGAAAAAAAGAAATCACTTTTAAATATATATATTTTTTAAAGCTTAAAAAAAAAGCTTATAAAAAAAAGTTATAAGGGAGGGACGTTTTTCTGCCCGGTGACTGCTGCGCAGCCCCCCCCCCCCCCCCCCGGGCGGCTGCGCGTAGAATTGAGAAGTGAAAGAGAAGGAGATGTTCTCTCCTCTCTCCTCTCCTTCTTCTCCAAAACTTTCTCTCACCACTTCTTCCTTCTCTCTATTAACTGAGAGGGAGATTAGCATTTAATTAAACTTAATTAAATTTAATTAAACTTTTATAATCATAATTATATTTTAATTATGATTAAGCTTTATCAAATGTGCCTAGCAAGAGGCATTCACAACGCGGGAGAGAGAAATAGAAAGAATCTTCGGATTTAGAGAACCCAATGCATCAATTGACTGCCCCACACTGTTTTTCAGCAAAAAATTGGCAGAAAATCGAAAACATACCCGCGAAAAACTCGTAAAATGCATTAAAAATACATTTTTAACCATAAAAATAAAAAATTAGAAAAAAATTCCTAAAAATTTTAAAGATTCAAGGAATTCATTTCACCAAAAATATCTGCGATAAAATATGTAGTATTTTGGTAAAGAATTCCATTAATGCTTATTTTAAACCACAAAAAATAGGAAAAAATAGCATTAAACTCACGAAATTCCCCCGCAACATCGATTCATCCATTGTAAAGAAGAAACACTCGTTCCAACCACGTGAAATCACCAAAACATGTGAATTCACGTGTGAAATCACCAAAACAGACCAACAAAATAACATTTTTATTTAGTAAATATTAAAATATACTTCAAAAAAAATATCAAAAATTAGAATAAGAAAGAAAAAACAACAACAATTAACTAGAGATTTCTCTGATACCACTGTTAAAACCCTAAGATCTCTCTAGATAATCAACATGCATAAATCAAGCATAAACTCTACCACCCACCACCCCCGAGCCCAAGGGTTGCACACATGGAATATAATGAAGTACCACATACCTTAACCTTGGTGTCCCATACCACCAAGAGGTATGACTCCAATCCAACAGCACTCAGCTCTATAGTGAAATGGCAAGAATGCAGATACAATCCTCTACACAGGAGAACCTCCCTTGAGTGTGCCCCATGCCCCTATTATATAGGAGGGCCCTCAACTGACTCTTGACTCTCCATTTCCCATGTGTGACCCTTAGATGCCTGACCCTAACCTTAACCCTTAAGGTTAGTCCTAACCCATGCTCCACTAGAGCTTGTTCCCATGCTCCCATGCTCACAAGCCTAATGTGGGTTACCCTCCTAGTATATACACATATAATGTGCACATAACAGAAGGCCTCTTTCAAGGCTTCAAAGGTGGCCTTGTTCTCAGATTTCAAGGACCTAAACCATTGGCCTGCTTTACCGTCTAGGGTGAGGTCAAAGGCACTTACCTTAACCTGATCCTCTACGTGGCCAAAGGTTTCACAAATTTGGTTAAACATCTCCAAATGTGGGATGGCCATCAAACTTAGTGATAAGCATTGAGATGTTGGCACGTTTGTTATTCTCTAATCTTGGTGCAAGTTCAGGTTGTGCTGGTGCTGGGGGCATGATGCTCGCAGCCACCCCCTCCCTATTTTCATGGCTAATCTCAACATTTTTGGTGTCAGCCCTACCATGGCTAGAGTGGTGCAAGTTCAGGTTGTGCTGGTGCTGGGGGCATGATGCTCGCAGCCACCCCCTCCCTATTTTCATGGCTAATCTCAACATTTTTGGTGTCAGCCCTGCCATGGCTAGAGTGGGTGTAGTTTGAGGAAAGGTTGGTGGAGGAGCGAGGCCAGGAGAATAATATACCATTGGAGGCCCTTGTCTAATAGGTGGGCTAGGTTGTGCCCCTTGTGGTCTCCCATTGGAGGCCCTTGTCTAATAGGTGGGCTAGGTTGTGCCCCTTGTGGTCCCCCATGTGGTACCCAAGGTAAACTCCCTATGGTGGGTACTACTGATATACATGTGGCTGGGCTGATGTTAAGGGCCTAGGTAGACCCTTTCTATTTGGTACAATGTTTGTGGTCCTTGAGATGATGGACATGGCCCTAGGTTTTGTTCGGGTCTTTGGGCCCCATAAGAATCGGCCACACCTAAGATAGTAATGGCTCTCCAGACTGGTGGTTCAATCTAGGTGTATTGGCTTTCACTCTACCCTACTTCTGCGCACTAGGATCTAAAGACGGCGTGGGCTTGCTTTAATGTGGTTGGTCCATACCTCTCACCCTGGGTTGCAGTTCTTCCAACTATGTGTTTCCCCAAGATAAATTTGTGGAGCCTCGAAGCAAGGCTTTTCTGTGAATGTGTGGGAGAGGTAGGAGCTTTCTCTTGGGCAAATGGTCTATCCATGCTTTAGTCAAGGCATTTGCTTTGGCCAGGGCAAGTGGCAGAGGCGTGGAAAAACTAACACGGGCATGGCAAACACACTGAGTGCTCTAGAATAGGTGTACTCTTCAAGAAGGAATGGTTGTGGCAAGATTGGAACGGCCATGGCAGCACTGTCAGATTTAGAGATTTTTAAGATTTGTTTGGGGATTTCAGGGAATTTAAGGCTATAGATTTGATTGCCCCCCCACTATATTCTCTGACAAATTCAGTTACACCCACTTGATTGAATACAATTTAATGCACTTTATGCCCAATTTAATGTAATTACTCTAGTTTTAATGCAACTAAGGCTAAATTTATTACTAGATTTGGCGAACTAAGAAGGAAACGGGTGTGGCAGATGTGCCACGACTATTGCCTATAAAGCCAATGGTGGCTATTTGCTTCTCAGATGTTCTTTTCTTCAATTCCTGCTAATTCAGGTGACTTTCCACCAATTTTTATGTTTTTGATTCAATAGAGAGATAGAGCTAGTCTCTAGCTATCTATTCCTGGCTTAACAGGTGGAATACACACTTTGCTTTTCACCCTTTCACTGATGCGCAGAAATTGCAAATGGCACAGGGTTTATTAAAGGGGAAAGGTTTGACTTGGTGGAAGGATCTAAAAGAAGATTCTATTCCCACTACTTGGCTAGGATTTGAAGCTGCATTCAAGAAGAAATTTATCCGACCAGAGGATGAGTTCGAAGTTATTGCCAAGCTAGTTAAAAATAGCACAGCTAATCAGTCTTTTGATAACTATGTGCAAAAGTTTAGACAATTGGCTGCTAAGGCCAAGTTTGATGATCATACTTTGTGTGGTATTTTCATCAATGGTTTATCTTGTGATTATCAATATGAGGTGAAGAAGTGCAAAGTTAAAACGGCTGAGGATGCTATTCAGGCTGCTCGGGTTTTTCATAAGACAACCAACGTCAAGTGAAAAGAAACCCTAACCTCAAAGATTAATGCTACTCTAATCAACATAATCAAAAAAGATTACGATAAACATAACTAGCACAAAGCTTGAAGTGAAGCAAAAGATTAACATAGTGTGACAAGCAAAGAGATAAGCTTGGGACAAGTGTTTCCACAAAGGAAGGTCACAAAGACCTATCAAGCTTGCTCCTTATTCACATAAAGAAAGATATTGTAAGATTCCTTCCTCCATCGATGTAAAGGTGTAAGAATCTCTCCTTCTGTTCTTATAATCATCCCCCTCTCTGAAATGGAAGAAAGATCTTGTTTTACCTTGTTTTGGTCTAGAGAGAGAAAATTTCTAGAGAGAGGTAATTCAAAATTGAGATATCTTTGGATACAAAAATTCTCCTAGTGTCTAAAATGGATTTCCCTAAACAGAAGTTCAAAATGAACTTTCCAATGTGCATTAGGAACTAATTGAAAATGTGTATAAGGGACCTTAGCCTAAGGGTCTACATTTTCAGAAATTTTTTGATTATGGTCCAATTAAGGTTCCAATGGGCCAATTGGATTAATCCAAGTGTTGGGATAAGATACATGCAAAGAATAAAAGAAAATACCCAAACATGAGTAAATGCTTACATAAGATGAAGAGTTGACTGAGTACAAGGTTTATTAGTTAAAAATTAAGAGATATTTTTGAGAAATGATGCATTTTTGACACCTTGGTAAGGAGAGGGAGACTCTTGAGGTAGGCGCATTTTTCACATGTGTGATTGGGTTTTTTAATTCAAAAAAATGTGATATTTGTATCTTTCCTCTCTCTTGGAGCAAACTAGATCAAAAAGCGAGCCAACTTGATCCAAATCTTGTCCAAATTGAGTCAAACTGAAGCTTGAAATTTCTAGAACTTAGCTAGACTTGGTTAGTGGCCTCTTTCACCTATAAATAGACCCTCATTCCTTTGTATTCTCATCTTTGAGCTATACCATGCTAGTATTATCTTAAAATAAGTATATTTTCTATTATCCCTTAATTTTCGTCTTCTCTTGGGAAGCTTAGAGCTCCTATCTCTCTCTCCAACAACTCTTGGAGTTTGCTCTTCTCCTCTTGGTGGCCAATTGATTGGTTGGGGGCTTCACTGCTAATTAAGAATCAAGCCAAACTTGGTGGTGGTAAGATTAATTTTTATGGTTTTTTTCAATTATCTCAATGACTTTCTTCTTCTCAACCCCTCTCAAGCTTGAGAAGCTTTCAAAATGATGGTTTTTATTCAAATCAAGCTTTCCCTAAGATTCTTAATGTCTAATTAGATTTAAGTTAATCTTTATGCTTATTTGTAATGCTTTCCTGAAGTAAATCTCTCTCTTAAAAAGAGTAGCGATCTTTATGGCTAAATATTTAGCAAAGAGAATGTTTCTCAATGATAATCACTTATTTCAAAACTAAACTCTAGGCTTGATGAGCTAGAGATTAAGAATTGATATTTTCATTATTTTGTGTTAGTAAAAATAATGGTTATTTCTTTTTAGATTGTTTATGAGTAGATAAAAGTTACTTTAACTCATTCTAAATGAGAAAAGGATTATCCTAACAAAGTGGGAAAAGAGGAATATTTAATTTAGCTTAATCAAGGAGAATAATCATAATTATGTTTATAATTATGGTTAAAAGTATGATTTGTATACATAGTTTGATTTTAAGCTTAAAAGAAGAGCTTCTATCATATTTTCATTACAAATTCTTATTCTTTTAGAAAAATTGAGAATTATCAGTTTTATAGTAGCGAAGCTATGGCAATTTTTTTTTAAAAAAATACGTATCTTATTTTTATGCATAATGCTAAAAGAGGAATTCCTACCATATTCTAGGATTAGATATCTTATGCAAAAAGAATGATTTTCATCATATTCATGGTGGGATCGAGAAAAAGTTGCCTTTAACTAAGCTAAGCAATTGGCAGAAACTTAGAAAAGTTCTATCAGTATCGAAAGTAGAGTAATCGTACTGGATGGATGTGGGGTTGTTGCAAGATGAGGGTGTCCAATTTTGTCCAGTTTATGTTGGATTGCGACAATTCTTGGAGAGAAACTTAAGGGGGGGCAAGGTACTTCAAATGATATCAAGAAACTAATAGAAAATATACATGCAATAAAATTAATCCAATATAACTTAAATTAAAACAAATTAGTCTAATTAATCAAAATTAATAAAAAATATGATGAAATGATAAAAACATGATCTTTCCATACTTGGAGTGATCTAATTTTTTTTTCATAGATGCACCATTACAAGTACACTAGTCCTAATAGTTTTTAGCTTATTTGCATCAAAAATTAATTTTACTAATTATATTATTAATATTTGCAGGCCTTCTGATAGCCTGAAAGAATTTTGAAAAAGAGATCATTAAAAATCCAACCATTGGATTTGCAATTTTGACTAACCACCACATTCTACTAATGTCTCACTATCTACCACTCTTTTGATGTACAAGATTGAGCATTTTAAGTGGTAGATATTGTGGGTACAAAAAGTGGCATATATTACAACACTTAAAGACCTTGAAATGTTTAAAGAAAATAGGCAAATAGCTTAAAAATTTCTCAAAAAATTAATGTAAGCTCTATATTATGTGAAGATCTAAGGTCCAAAGTGGGAATCTCATATGAGTTTATATGTAAAAGATATTAGTATTTTATGGAATCAGTCTAAATTTGGGACAGGGTGAAAACATTGACTTTGTACCTAAGGAAACGAGGACTTTCGACTATCTAATGCTTAATCGGATTATGCAACTATATTCCCAAATTTTCATGTGATGTTTCAACAAAAGAACTTGAAGGGAAATTCCTTCGTTAGCTAGGAGATATTGGCCACTAAAAAAACAAATGCCTATTTTTTTACTGTTCACAGGGTGCCTGAGTGGACAAAACTAGGCACCCTAATGTGCAACTACCCTGTGATGAGATGTGATGTGGATTTAAATGGATGCAAATGAATGTGAATGGATGTGATGTGGATCTGGATAGATGTGGATGGATGTAAATGGATGTGAATGTGATGTGATGTGATGATATGCAGGGATTTAATATTCACATGATCATAAGATTTTTTGTGATAATAACACATGTGAACAAGTTATTTACATGTTCTCATGTTACCGTTCACAAAATAACAGGTCACTTGCCATTTGGGAACCCCTTAAAAGCTTGTCTACACATGGGAATAAGCTATTCACATGTTCTCATGTTACCATCTTCACATAATAGCAGGTCAGTGGCCACCTACGAAGATTTTGTATGCCCGACAAAGATAATTTTTTTAGGCCCTTGTGAAAGCTTTGTGAATATAACATGTGATCACAAGATTTTTTGTGTTATTAACATATGTTATTAACATGTTCACATGTTTTCATTTATGTCAATGAAATCCCTGATGATATGCGAATGGATGTGATGAGATGTGAATGTGATGTGATGATATGTGAATGGATGTGATGAGATGTGATGAAATGTGAATAGATGTGATGAAATGTGAATGGATGTGATGAGATGTGAATATGATGTGATGAGATGTGGATGGATGTAAATGGATGTGAATGTGATGTGATGATATGTGAATGGATGTGATGAGATGTGAATGGATGTGATGAGATGTGGATGGATGTAAATGAGATGTGGATAGATGTAAATGGATGTGAATGTGAGATGTGATGATATGTGAATGCATGTGATAAGATGTGAATGGATGTGATCAGATGTGAATGGATGTGATCAGATGTGAATGGATGTGAAGAGATGTGGATGGATGTAAATGGATGTGAATGGATGTGAATATGATGTGATGATATGTGAATGGATGTAATGTGGGATAGATGTGATGTGGACTTGCATAGATGTGATTGGATGAGATGAGATGTGGATGGATGTGATGAGATGTGATGTGGATCTGAATAGATGTAAATGGATGTAATGAGATGTGATATATAGATGTGGATAGATGTGATGAGATGCAATATGATGTGAATGGAGGAGAATGGATGAAGGACAATGGGAATAGATATGACTAGATGTGGAATAAGCAATGCGAATTGATGTAGAAGAATGTGGAATAACGAGAAATGATGTGGAACAATGTGGAAAGATGAGAGTTTGTTAGAAATTGTATTTATGAAACCTATTTTTAAAAGACTGTTTTATGTCAAGAATGCTGGGAAGCATTTTGACTATCTTGTCGATTATGGTCGTGAGACGACCTAAGTGAAAGTTGCAACAGCTGATGGAGAGTCAATGGAGGCCGTCTCGCGTGGCAAGGTCGGCCGAGGTCTCGACTAGCCTCGGTTTGATTAAAATGGTGAGCTTCCGGTACGGTGGATGAGGGACCAAGGAAGCGGCCTATGAGTGAAGTGCGAGGTGACCTGCAAAGGAGCCTAGAGGGTGGTGACCATACGGTGCTCAGGTTGTCGAGGATACCCACGTGTGCATCGAGGAAGAAAATGGAACAATGAGTTGGAGTTGTTTTCTGAACACGGGCATGGATCTGGTTGATTGGCCTTGCTGGTCTTCGACAGATGAGTCCATGGCTCTTTCATATGGATCAGTTGGTTGATCTTGTTGATCTTCAATGGAGAGTCCATCTGGATTTTTTTATGTGATTAATTTCGGGTACTATGAGCTAGGAACTATTGAAAAGAATCTGAGTGAGCAGGTGGTAAGTGTTCTGGTTGCCAATGATGCCATAGGTACGCCGATGAAGGAATGATTGGAAATTGGAATTCAAGCCAGATATTTTGGAGGATTATGATCAGTGATACTATGGTTTCATAAAAAGATTGTTTTAAAGATAGCTGAATCTGTGAAACAGGCAATTTCATATTGGGTGTGTAAGTGGTGTGACTATCTTGAATTTTGCCTGAAGCGCTGGCTAGGGAGCCTGGGAACTCTTTTCCCTAGTACCCAGGACAAAACATAACCAAATTTTTATAATGGATCCTATCAACCCATGGGATTGGGGTAGGCTGGTGGACTGACGGATCCCTATAATAATACTAAATTCAGTTAACTTACGATAGTTGAAGTAAATCCCCGATAATCCTTGTTCTATGGAAAAGAATCAACGGTTGTGCCTCTTAATGAGGAAAAACGCGTTGGTCTTTATGATCCAAGTGAAAGTCTCTCCTTGACCCGACCATGTGACTTACGGGTTTGGTCGGATTAGTTTGGTTAGTTAAGACCTTGACTTATTAGATTAATTCTCACGTTAGATGATTTTCCTGGTGGAATCGCTCGTGTCTTCCGAGCGAGGGAAGTTTTTCTGGGTTTGGTTTTGGAAGAACCGAGGGATTAGTCTCTTGTCTGGATATGGGTGAGGCCCCGAGTGGGGGACTCTGCCCTGCGCAAGAACTGCTACTTCCGTTGCTAGCACCCCCGAACTCGATGCACAGTGGGGGCAGGGATCTTTCAGATACAACTTATATAGGCTCCAAGAGCCCTCCTAATGACCTAAGTAATAATTTCAAGGGCGTGCCACCTCGCCTTATCTAGATCCATCTAGGCTTTACTATTCCTTTAGTAATTGGCCACTTACATAAGAGAATAACCTTAGACTTCATGTCTATTATTCTATCCTTATGCTTAAGCTCAACTAAGTTGTCCTCAATGTTCACATAGTCTTAGGCTATTGCCTTTTTGAGCTTGAAAAGCTCAATGAAACATGCCTTTTACCAGTATACATGATGATTCTTGAGAAGATAAGATGCAAACAATGGTTTAATGACTAGCTTAAAGACAAACAAATGAATGAGGGCCGCGTGGTCCTCTTATTTAGTACAAACACACAAAAAGAAGCTCAAGCTCAGAGGATTAGGAACTTTCCTAGTCACTGCTGAGATAACACCACAAGGTGTAATATGCATCGAGACACTTGATGGTGTAGAAGTGGCTGGTTATTTTAATGGTATTAAACTAAAACACTACTATGGCCCTCTCATCGAGGCCACCTTAAGAGCCATCCACGATAAAAAATAGTGCAAAAAAGACCATGAGGATATGAAACAAGCTGCACAGCAAGAGGCCAAAGTGAGGCAAGGCAGAGACACATCATGGTCAATATGGCCCAAGTGGTCGACCTTGAAGAAGAAGAATGGGAGGGTGAAGCCATCTCGGTTGTGGTTAAGAATGACCATCCCGTGACGAGCTTTGTCCAAACATTAGCTCTTGTCAATATAGCGGCTAGTTACAATTTGATGTCCCATGAAACATGGTGTTCCCTTGGGGAACCTTCACTAAAAGAAACCCCTGTCATAGTTACAACATTGGCATCACAGCATGTTCACTGTTTAGGCATAGTCACACTTTTATTCCACATTGGAAATAATCCCTAAGAAGGGAAGTTCTATGTGATTCAAGGAACGATACGGGAGGAAATACTCCTTGGATGGGACATAATAGGTGCAATATCGACTAGGATGCATGGACGACGATCTTACAGTAGCTGGGTTCCATCCAAGTTACTGTCCTCATGAGACGGATGAAGAGCCCATACTTGCTACTCCCCCATGCCAAGAAGTTCCCCCTCCACCACCCACCTTCATTCCATCACCACATCCCCGCAAATCCATTCCACTAAAAAAGAGGCCGCTCATCATTTCAACCACATCAATGCCTCTCACACCCTCCCTACCACCATGCTCAGAAGCAACCCACTCTCACATCGCCACCTCACAAGTTGTTGACCAACCAACCCAAACTAACCAAACTAACATTTACAACAAAACTAACAAAACTACACTAGGCATGCCATCTCCCATAAAAAATTTCTCTAGCACTAAGGCTATTATGAGGGTGAATCCAAATTGTGGATCCCTCGACAATCCAAATCTTTCCCTTATCCAAAGGCACCTAGAGCTCCTTGTCCCTCATGTCGGCAACCGATTCACCAACCACAAACCTATAGGGTACAGGACAAATGCATGCCTAAACGCTCTCCACGGCACCCCTATCCTTAATCAAACCTGTAGCCGTGCCCAAGACCCCGGTGGATCCCCAAACCTCTCCTACAAGCCTAACACTTCTATGAGGGAAATCATTGAATTTGGATCCTCAAATCTCTCTGACCCCAAATTCCACCCCCTGTCGCTCTACAGTCAAACATCTTTCAATGGAAACCCAAGGTGGCCTCTGCAACGAAGATTGCCCAAGAAAAAGGGAAACAGAAGCTTCATGGGGTGACACTCTAACCCCCATTCTGCCACCACTGGTGCTGACAAATGATATACCCTCAACGTCGGCGGCAACTCCTCCACCTATCATTGTAAGGCTGCAAACGGAGTAATATAACTCCATTATGAACTCCTTCAGTCAACCTCTGAATTCCTCAAGGAAGTAACACCCCCCACCTTGCTATCACGCAAATGGAATCGACTTCTCACCTTGGCTAATTGGGCATGTAGTTAGTACAAAACCCACAATAGGGTGCTAGCAGCATAGCCCACGGGTACAAAACCTGATTTAGGGCACCCAAAAAAAATGAAGTGCCACAGCCATTCTAAATCTACCACCACATCAACTGTGTTCAAAGGCCACGATCATTTCATCCTAAATCTACCACAGCATCAACTGTGTTCAAAGGCCACGATCATTTCGTCCTCAACCCATCTGCCCACGGCCGCACTTTTCAAGATTTAAAATTTTCATGACCATACCCACCCAAAAAATAAAGTTCTCCAGTCGTTCCATCCTCAACCCATCTTCCCATGATCGTTTTAATCTTCCATGACCGCACCAAGTGTGTTCCCAAGGTCACGATTGTTCCCTTCTCAGCCAATTTGGTATGCCCGTTCAAACCATGCTGCGGCCGTTTTATCAAGATGCCATGCCATGCCTATTCGCTTAAGTTTCCACATGCCACGCTTGTTCACTCAAGTTACCGTGGGGGCCGTTCGCTATGATGCCACACCTGTACCATCCCAGATGGCACGGCCGTTCTCTTATGAAAAAGTATAAATATGGGTCCCACCCCCTCATTTCCTCACTTTTAGCTCTCCTTGTAGCTAGACTCTTATAGTTTTTTATCTTGAGCCTTCACATCCTCACACCCTCTCTACACCATGACTGACACCTCGGACTCCTCTAGGGAGGTTCTCCACGATACCTCCATCATGAGAAAGCGCCCGATAGGGGGCAGATTTGAGGAATACGCCTTTCCACACTGCATAGTTCTCACATCTGGGGGAAGCTCTTATGAAATAGGTGAATGGTGACACCATCCACTCCTTAACAAAGAACAACCACAAGGTGGAGCACAAGCTCCTCTACTTCACCAGACTGTGCTACAAGGCAGTCGCACAAACAGACCTTGTGATTGTAACCAAGCTGGAGAACCTGGGCCTGGGGAGATTGCCCACTCTGGATCCATGGGGGCCAGATCTATACAACAGTATGTACTTCACAGAGACCTATGACGCCAACTTGCACACAGGGGATGTTTTGGACAATGAAGGCCATCGGCATAGAATACAGCTCAGTATGGATCTTATCAGATATCCTTATAGCTCCCCAGCTTGGACTAGCCCTAGGTTAAACTCACCAATGCCCCCAAGATGACTAGGGGCTTATACAGAGGCAACCTGAACAAAGATGAGGTGGAGTGAGTGAACATCACCCAGGAGGATTTGATTATGCCAGCCCGTGCCCTTTAGTTTCTACCCACTACACACTAGACTGACTGATTCAAAGCGATGCAACATGACTACCTTGGCTCGTGTGCACCAAGTACAAATGGTCAACTGGGTAGAGTATCTTTACAAAGAGCTTCATGCAGTCTGATCTAATCCACATGGAAAGCTGGCAGCGGCCACCTTACTCACCAAAGTGCTTTATCATGTGGCTGAGTGGGAGGAGTTGCCCCGTGCCATTCAGCTAAGTGTCCCTAACATGGTGATCACATCTCTGTCCCCGCCCTAGTCCTCTCCCCACTCCCCACCAGTAAAGAGGCACCACTAGGATCCCAAGGACAAAGAGTCGGTACCCCCATTGCCCAGTCCAGACCCTCCATAGGAGGAGCTCGCATAGCTGAGGCAACAAGAAGAAAGGCCGCGACATATCTCCTCACCAAGCTTCCTATCATCAACATCACCCTCGTCCACCACTTTTATTTTCAAGGCCTCATCTCCTTCAACCACCCCCCCATGACTTCTATGAGCCCAGCCTCACCCTCTACAAGCCGTCTTGATTAGTTGGAGTCACCTTCTGCGTTTCGGCTTCCCATCTGACCCAGCTGAGGTTATAGACCTATATGTTATGGAAGGTTTGTGCCCATACCCCTACCCCTCCTAGAGGATGACCGATGCTTTGCACTATCTATAGGGTAGGGGATGGCATGTGGTAAACAAAGTTTACCTCTCCCTCTGCACACTGAGGCCCCTCTGCCTTACTTTTCTGCTAGCCTCATCATCCTATACCAAAGGTGTCACAAGAAAATGGAGGTCATGGTCACCACCAGAATCTGTCAGTTTGATGATTCCCATGTCGCCTTCCCCATGGAATTCACCTCCGAGGAAGCAAAAGCCGCTGAAACCTTTTTCCAGTCCCATGGCCCAGCTAATGCAACAGCAGATGGTGTTCTTGCCCCGGACGACCAAGATGGCAGTGTGACGATGGCCATGATAGCCTCCCACAACTACCCCCATGATCCTCATCTCCCCCTCCACCACCAGGTTATTCTCCCCCAAGTACCAGCACCCACCACCATCCCCACCCCCCTCGGGCACATCCACCCTACCACTGTTCCCTCCCCAAACTTCTTCTCCTCCCATTCATTTTTCCACACCCCCCCCTCACCAACCCCACCCTCACCACCCTTTTTATCATTACATCTAGGAATGCACACTACATTCCGTGACATTCTATCAACCTCAACAACACCCCCACCCCTCTTCGACGTAAACCTCACCACCCACGGGAGCCTCCACATCGACCACCCCTCCACCCTCGTCACCGACACAACAGCCCCCCCAACCAAACCTCGAGAGGAGGACGATATTCTGTCTCGCCGACACCACTAGAGTGCGAGGAGGTCGACGCTTTGCTCAACCCTATCGATTGGCGCGAGACCCCCTCGACCACACGGAGTTCGAGCAGGTGTCACCATCCTACTCGATTGACAACTCCAGGCAGTGCCCATCACTCGCATAATGAACCGCATGGACATCCATGTCCTGCACCCAGCCTTGAAGCCAAGATCGATAATGGCAGCGAGAACACCCAACCTTGAAGCCAATCATCGACAATGGCAGTGAGAACACCCACCTAGGGAGCGTGGGACACCCGTCGCTACTTGTCCCATCACGTTTGAACTCGTGGGTGACCAGCCAGTCTAGAGGTGCCCTTTTATACTCAAACCATTAATCTTGGAAACCTATTGCAATAGTAGCCCAGACTACCTAGCCATATAAAGATGATGGTCGTGGAATGTTTTCCATGAGGAGCGGAAGATGAACTTGAAGCTCCACTTCAACTTTTCTTGGTTTTCTCCTCTGAGGGTGCAGCAACCATGTACCGAAGATACCATGATCAAGTGCTTCAACGAGTTCATCTGCCCCGCTACTATGATCAAGTTCCAGACCCAGACGTGATCGCAATGATCATATTTTTCCACTTGATCATCACATTGTTGGAGTCATTTACAGATTGGGACCACTACAATGAAGGTGCGGAGGGTTTGGCCTTTGACATCAACAAAGGCTCAACCCTCAAGCATACCTTTGGCTATTATGAGCGGATCATGTGGATGCTTGCCTGACACCTGTAGACATTTGAAGACATGTTGGAGATGACCTTCTGGGTCAACTACAAATTCTTCCATCGAGCCCCCTCTACTCCAACCTCGCGCTGCTAATTCATCCAAACATACTCAATCTACTACCAAAAGATCCGGCTATAGCTCCAAAAGGATGGACGTGCATTAGGGAGGGGGATATGTTAACCACTCTAGTTAAAATTACCTTTAGCATGGCTACACTTATTGTAATCCATGTTTTGTAACCACGCAAAGAGCTTATTGTAAAAGAGACATGGGACGACCGAGCTTACGGCTTGTGTAATGCCGGTCATCAAGAATAGTTGTACATAGAGCTAGAAAGACTAGGAAAACTAGTTTTGGGCTCCTAATTGTAAATGGGTGGCCGACCATTGTAGCTATGAGCTCTTGTATATAAGTCATTTTGTGGAATATGAAAAGGGACAATCCCATTAGTCTCATTTGAGCTTTGCCTCTTCTCTCTCTCTCTCTCTCTCTCTCTCTCTCTCTCTCTCTCTCATTTGAGCTTGTGGATGTATGCCTTGTGTTTTCTTGCTTGCATGCTTGATTGTTGGTGTGTGCATGTAGGGATGGTGATGTTCTAACCTCTCTCCTTCTATCCCCTCTCTTTTCTCTCTACTAGGTCCCTTTTGCATGCATGTGGCATGAAGTGAAGCTTGAGCTTTCCATAGGTCCCTCTTTCTTGCTCTCAACCTAGCCATTTAATCTTTTCTTGGGTGATGCAAGAAGAGGTGGAGTGATCCCCTAGTGGCTTTACATCGAGGAGTTAACCCTCATTAGGGTTGGCTAAGTGCAACTCTTAGAACTCAACCCTTGCATGTGTCTCTCTTTTCTTTTCTCCCTTTCTTTGTGTGCAAGGTAGTATGTTAGACAACATCTAGATTCCAGGCCCATTCAACCTCTTCCAAGGCTTTCTCTTGCATGGTTTTGCTCAATTTGGTTCTCCTTGAGACCTCTCATTTTGCAAAGTTTGATTCTTTTTTCTTGACTTCTTTGGCTACTACTTTTGGTTTCCCATCCTTTGTTCTTGCATAGTGCCCCATCACTCCATCTACATGTAACATGTATAAGGGCACCAAGTTGGGATGTTTGTGGAGTATTCTATACTCTTCATCATCATTAAAGCCTTTTGCTGACATATTGAATGTTTCTGCATGAACTGGAATTTGGGTAGGTTTTAGTGATCCCCTTACTCCAGAAAGGTCAACATGGACTTTCCGCTTCCCTTTTTTTGTGATGGAGATTTTATTTCTGCCCAGTCCTATTTCACTTTATCGTATCTTAACCAGGGCCTTCCCAATAACACTTGGTAGGACCCAGTGTGATTTTCACTGGTTATGACCACTACGTTGACCCTGAAGTCTACCTGCTTGACTTTCGTGAGAGGATATTTTTAATAATTCCCTTAGGAACAACCATTCTATTATCTGCCATTCTTATGTTGAATGGAATGGGTTCCCATTTGAGACCTAATCCTACTGCAGTTTCCTCTATAATGCCATTTACTCTAGATCCACCATCCAATACTGCATCATTGATGAGTACATTGTTGAGTTGAATTGTGACTTTGGCCACTTCATCATCTCTGGAAATTGGTGGTTCCTCAGCTTGCATTCTGGAGTTTCTTCTTCTTCAGAGTTTTTCAGTTCTTTACTCAGTCCTTCAATGCCTACCATCAAGATTTTAGCCTTGAATCTTGGACATAAATCTAGCACTTGTCTCAATAGGACATGTCTATCCACAGCAACATTGATACCACATAAATCTAGCACTTGTCTCAATAGGACATGTCTATCAGCAACATTGATACCACATTGGTTTGCAACCAATCAACATCCTTCTTGATTTCTTCCAAGCTTCTTTCATTATTGAGCTTTGCTCACATCTTGTGCAGATTTCCACTTGTCTTTGGTAGATCTGCAATGACTTCACATGAGCTATCCTCCTTCTACTTGCCTTGCCTTCTTTCTATTTCCTTTGTGGCTTGAATCCTCACCTTGTCTTGCTAATCCTAGTCCACAACTGCCTTCTTGCGAGCTTTGGGTGAGTCAGGATTATCCACTAGAGTTATCACTAGCTTTAGCCCTTTGTGAATGCTAGGATGTCTTGAACCTCTGTTAGCATGTCGTCTGGTTGCATTATGTTGCGCTTGGTGGTGTTTCTTTGAGTTGCATCAATTTCTCATGTCTTTTCTCATCATGCTTTTTCTTCATGGCACATTCCACCTTGGTGTGCCCAGGCTATTGGTGGCAATAGTAGCACGTGAAGGTGGTAGATCCACCAGCATGTACTTGGTTTCTCTTTCCTGAGTAATTTTCATGGCCTCTACTCCCATACCTTCCCATTCCCGAGGGTCTTCTTTCCACTTTTTCCATGATGTTCACCATAGGGGCTCTAATTTTCATGTTGTACCTACAGTTGTACCTACAGTTCCATGTACTATAATTGTACATGTTGCAAATGGTACACATTGGTGGTAGTGTGCATTCCTCTTTGAGGTGGCCTTCTTATTTACATTGAGAGAAGAACACATTTTTGTGGAATCCTGAGATTTTTCTCTTTTTCATTTCTTGCATCAATTGCTTCACACTTGCAGCACGTTCTCCGGGGCTCATTTTTGCCTTCGCGAATTTCTTCTTTTTGTCCTTCCTTTTCTTCACTGCCACTAGGGTGTCCTGTGAGGTGTCACTTGAATCATCATCCTCATTTGTGACACTTTTCCTAGGCTTCCTCCTTTTCCTTCTTTCTTGGCTTCTTTTTTCTGCCATTTTAGCCAGCTCAACCAGTTCCTCAAACTCCTCTTCAGTTTTGGCCTGGTTCATGCCCATTGCATGGATGTCTGACTTAAGCCCTTGGACAAACAAATCTGCAACAATTTGCATCGAGGCTCGGGTTTGTTCCACCACTCTCTGCCTCAAGTTGGCTCTTTCACATCCCAAGGTTTGGCTACTTTCCAGTATTGCTCAAACCTCCTTACATGCAAATCTACATCTTCCCCTTTCTCTCCTGAGAACACCGAGAAATTTTTTGCCAATGATTCCATGGCTCCCTTGAACCTTTTTGGGGGTTTTGTTGTTGTGGTTATTCTTCCAGATTTTGTTGCTCCACCCTTTTTGGGCTTCCTGGACATTGTGCATAGCTTCTAGATCTTGGCACTCATTTTCTTGGTCCAAATTATTCTTGAACCTTGAGACTCCTTGCTCGTGTAGTGTTATGGAAGTTTCCGCACTATCTTCCTGGTTGGAATGGTGCGAGAGGCACTCCCAGCTAACGAGCTTCCTAGAGGGCTTCTTGGAAGGCATTGCTATTATCCAGTCTTAGGTTCACCATCATGCAGAAGGCATGCTTGAATCCATTCCTACTGGTTGGGTAGTGTGGCAAAAGGTTCTCCGCTCTCTGACCTTCCCCAAAAATTTCCTCCATTAATGTTATGGCGTCTCCGCAGGCTTGATATAGAGTTAATTGTGTGGAATTGGACTTTTTCTTTTTAGAGTTTCCTTTCCCTGAAGGTGAAAATGCTACTCAGTCTTGAGACTTTTTTGCTCACGGCAGTATCCCATAAGGAAGACTGTAGATATTTCAATAGGAAATTTCCCAACGGTTTTACAGTAGTAAATCCCCAGTAGGATTGCCAGTTGTTTCTTGCTATTTTCACTCTCATCAGAATGGCAAGATAGCAGTCTGGGACCAGCCAGGCGATGCCAAGTGGGACATGTAGCCATCCTCCAGAGCTTCTAGATTCGAACACCAACTCTAGTGTGGTCATGGGGACACAAAACACCGCTTGGGTTTGGAACTTCACACACTCATGCTCTACTCTCACACCACCACATAACTCTCTCTCTCTCTCAAGTACACAACATGTTTCTTAAGACAGAGATAGAATTCCTATCCAACACAGAGATAGAATTCCTATCCAACACATTACAACTATTACACAGAGATGAAGGGAGAAATAATAATGTTCTTGTATTACTTCCTAAACCAGTATAAATTCACAAGTGAGCAACTACTCGACATGAGACTAAAAACATGCTCTTCTATAATCTTCAACCGGTGCCGTCTCCTCTCTCTTGCGTTACTTGCCTTGCGCCATCCTTTTAATCTTGGTCTTCTTAATCTTGGCAATGGCCACTCTAGTGGTTATAGCTCACCATCTTCACACGTGCAGTACCGAGGTGGTGCTCACTATATGAGGAAGGTGGTTAGACTGATCAGACTGAGCGCTCTACCTCCACTGAGCTGCTAGGCGCAACACTCTCATAGAGTTCTCATCCACATGTTCTATGCACACTTATGCCATCCATGTGTTCATAAATTCTCACATGCCCTGTGCACCCTTGCACCTTCAATGTGCCTAAATTTTTACCCCATTAACCACCTTTTATATTCATCCATGGATTCACATCTCCTAATAACCTTAGCTTGCATCCATTCCAATTTTATAACATTCTAATCTTATTCTACCTTATTCCCACATACATGTGCCCCATACATGACATAACGGGCACCATTACTAGAATAAACAAAGAGCACAGCCCACGTGTGAAGAGCACAAAAATTTCAATGGATCTATAAATGAAAAAAAACATTCATGTGGATATAAGCATGGCTGTTGATGTAGATACCAGCACACGGCTACAACATCAATAATCGCGTGTACAATAACATACATATCCACATGTATAGCAATGCCCATAGTAGCGTATATTGTTAGTGAGACATGCCATGTCTTGCCAACACAACATCATAGTATAGATACTTTGGATAGTGATACAAGTTCTGATGTAACTATAGCATATGCCTTTGCACCTCACATATCATCATGAAGGGTAAAGGGTAACCCTAATGCCCTTACTTTTGATGAGTTGGTTGCAATGCTCTTACAAGAAGGGGAATCTTGACAAAACCAAACTAGTATATCCAATTGGGAGATCAAGCATTTTGCTGTAAGCCTGCTCGCCAAAGGCAATAGTCTAGTCTTTTGGAAAGGATGCCAAGAAAGAGGTTGATAAGACTAAGGAGAAAGGAAAATTCAAGTGTAATGGCTTGTTGGAAGCCAAGCCATTACATTAATGAATGCAAAAAAAAGGATGGATAAGGAGAAGAAGAAATAGTCAAGAGTTACGCATGGCTGTGGCTAATGCATCAGCACCCTATGGCTAATGCATCAGCACCACCAACAAGTGTTGAAAATAAGAAGTCGACAAATTATGCATAGGATGATCCGGCATTTATTGTGCACTATATTTATGATCCTTATGTCCATGATGTATGTGTTGAAATATGCACTACAAGAGGATATAGCCACGTGATGTAGTCGCATAACATAGTGAGAGAAAGTAGTGAGAGATTCGCGGTTGCATGCAAAAGAAATTTTTCCCCAGTACGTGGCTATATGTATGGCTATAGCCACGCACATATAGCCACGTACTTTTAAGCACCTCAAGCATGAAACTCATGATATCTTCCTTCATTTATGTGCTTTCATAGTGTCATGGTAAAGCTAAGGGTTTATATTTTGTATTATCTCCCCTTTGTTTTAATCTCTATGTGCATACTTAGGTCTTGATTCTTGTTGTCTTCTTTTTCTTATTCTTCTCACTTGTTTGTTTATGCATAGCTCTAATTTGTTTATTTTATGCTTCCACTTGTCGATTAGAACTTGTCTTTCAATGAAAAACTCTACTACTCAACTCCTCTAAATTAAGGTAAGAGCACTTATCTTTCATAAACCCTTTCTTTACTTGTTTATGGTGCACCCTTGAGTGCTTGGGGGCATTTTTATTACGATGCATGTAATCATTTTTAAAAGCTTAAACATAAAGCCTCTTTGCATAAATCTCATGAAGCCTTTATACATGAATGCTTTATGCATTATGGCTTCGTGCATGAAGCCTTTATGAATTATGCCTCTATGTATGAAGTATGTATTCTTAAGCCTTATGCATAGATGCTTAAGCATAAGGGCTTTGAGATTTGAGCTTTGAGGCTTAAGCCTTATGCATAAGGGCCTAATGCATGAAGCAGCTTCATGCATGAAGCCTTTATGCATAAGCCTATGCATAGAGGCTTTATGGATTAAGCCCTTATGCATAAGGGATTAATGCATAAATCTTTATATAACATGCATTATGGCTTCATGCATGAAGTCTTTATGCATAAGGGTGTAAGCATGTTAACGTTTACTAAATAGCATGTCCATGGACATTGCTTGCTAGCATATGCTATTTGCCTTTCTATTTATTTAACAAGGTGCCTTTTGAAAAAGAGTTTTTTTTAACAAGACATTTTTTAATACAATTTGAAAAAAAAACCTCAACAGTTACTCCCACGTCTTCCCTTCCACTCTCCCGCTCTATAACAAACACCTGCAAGAAATTCCTCTCTCTCTCTCTCTCTCTCTCTCTCTCTCTCTCGCTCACTCTCTCCCCCCCAAATGTGGGCAAGATTATAGGGCTGATTGTTGAGGACAACAGAGGTGCATTCTCAGTAGTGATGGAAGGGCTGATTTGTTATACACACAAATGTTTTGGTGGACACACACTCAGAATGCCCTGTCTCATCCTTCCTCTCTCTCTCTCTCTCTCTCTCTCTCTCTCTCTCTCTTCATGATGGCACGAGACCTATGGGACTACACTCAAAGTTGCTACTTGGAATTGCAATGGATCTCTACGCCTTGATGTAGGGGCTTTTGAGGATAGTTTCACTGGGAGGGACATCATCTTCTACTGTGAGGCACATCAGGCGGCGCTCCTGGACAGTCCATGCCACATGTTAGTGGATACCGATGGGAGACAGCTTGTAGACAGGAGACTCATTCAAAGCATAGAGGACG
Organism: Cibotium barometz; assembly: GCF_041138505.1. NCBI lineage: Eukaryota > Viridiplantae > Streptophyta > Polypodiopsida > Cyatheales > Cibotiaceae > Cibotium > Cibotium barometz. The sequence goes on from NC_141049.1 coordinate 63,815,363, forward strand.
GGGCTCAAGGAGGAGTGGCAGTATTGTTTAGAGAGGAGCTGCAGCCCCCACTGATACATATAGTCCGTAGTAGAGATGAGCAGGCTAGGTACATGTGGGTTAGACTGAGGGCAGAGATGGGCAGATATCTCTAGATTGCTATATGCTATTTTGCTCCTAGTACATCAGTGTAGGCATCACCTAGCGGGCAGTCTCCCTTTTCTATTTTGGATGATGACATTTGGGAGTTCTCCAGGGATGGTGACATCATTCTCTTGGGGGACTTCAATGCCAGGACCGCCCATAACCAGACAGTATTTTATGATACCTCAGAGGAGATGTTGAGGGAGCTTGATGTTAGGGATATGGGCCTATCTAGACTCTCACAGGATGAGGAACATACTGTGTATGGGCGGTATTTGATAGACATGGGGACTGCACATGGATTGGCCATCCTGAATGGCCTACAGAGATTCCCGACAGTGGGCAATTTCACTAGCTTTCCACATCAGCATGGTGCTAGTACAGTGGACTATGTTATCGCTCAGCCCAGTCTCATTCCCTCTTTTCAAGATTTTATGGTAGGCACTAGGCCGGTTGGAGTAGTAGTGGATCATGCTATCTTGTCCTTCACTCTCACATTTCAGATCAGCACAGCTCCATTGGGACAGGTCTCCACACACACTCGTTATACCTTTACGAGGGAGACTGACATTGTGTACACGGATGAGATATACAGACGCTTATGTGCCGAGGAGCCGGGACGGCCATTAGATGAGCTCACTTAGATATTGATAGAGACGCTTCATGCTGTAGCATCAGAGGCATATCCCCATAGTCGCCTACACGGAGACGATTTGGGAACATGCCCCAGAACAGCTGGTATGATGTGGAGTGCAGAGAGATGAGGATCAGATTGCAGAGAGAGGTGCTCATTGTTGAGATATCGACCTCGTCTAGTGAGGCGGTGGACACTGATGACCCGCCTGGGGGATAGGCCCCACACTTATATCACTGGCATGGTTGGTGAGATCATGGGTGATATGCGGCCAGTGGGATGACAGGCTGTGTGACAGCCTGTCTAGAGACTGGCATAGTTATAGCGCCAGCTCATTTAATTGGGTTCACACTATAGAGAACCCTTGATGGTTGAGTACCTTTCATATGGTGTGTACTCTTATCTTGTATATGGTGTGTTGAGTGTTGAGTAAAGAAGAAGAAGATTTTCAGCCTCTCACCTCGTGTGTTTTCTATTAGGGTTTTGTGAGTGTGTGTGCTTGCAAGAGCTCAAGCTCTCTTCCCCCTGTATCTTTTCATGGTATCAGAGCCTGGTTCATGCTAAGGGGTGAGCTGCAAGCAAGAGAACCACAGGAAGCGGTACGAGGGTAAGAGCTTCAACTACTCTTCCCTATTTGTGTTGGTGACTACACCCTTGTCGGGAGCTCTACGGGAGGCACCGGCAAATGATCTCTGATTGAGGAGCTTTCTTCGTGGGAGTAAAGCTATAGGGCAACTATATTGTCCTATCAGACGACATTTTCTGGGCCGAAAACGCGTTTCGGGCGCGTTTGGACCTCCGTTTTTCAGAAAGCAGGCGATTTTAAGAACTGCGAGTAAGTCATCGATTCTCTGCAGAACTCTGTTTTAAGAACTGCAGGAAGACAGATTGGCTGTGCAGACACAGTGTGTACTGTAAAGAGGTCAACAGTTGCCATTGGGTATATGTATGCATCACAAAGCTTATTAACATATATATTTTCTTATGCTTGTAGATTGTCCCTGCAACATAAGCTCAAATTTGCAACGCATTGTCTACTTATCTTCTTCTCAAGGTAAGAGTACTTGTCTTTCATAGTTTATTTCTTTACTTGTTAATATGGTGCACCCATGGGTGCTTGGGAGTATTTTTTTTTATTACACAAGGCTTAAGCATAATATTTAAGCCTTATGCATAGAGTCTTTATGCGTAAAGCCTCTATGCATAAAGCTTTGAGGCTTAAGCATAATGTTTAAGCCTTATGCATAGAGACTTTAGCATTAAGCCTTTATGCTCAAGGCCTAAGCATAATGTTTACACCTTATGCATAGAGGCTTTATGCATAAAGCTTTAAGGCTTAGTCATTAAGCCTCTTATATGCATAAGGCTTAAGCATAATATTTAAGCATTATGCATAGAGACTTTATTCATAAAGCTTTGAGGATTAAGCACTAAGCCTCTACGCATAAGTCTTAAGCATAATGTTGAAGCCTTATGCATAGAAGCTTTAGCATATTAAGCCTCTATGCTTAAGGCTTAAGCATAATGTTTAAGACTTATTCATAGAGGCTTTATGCATAAGTCCTCTATGCATGAAGTTTTTAGGCTTAAGCATTAAGCTTCTATGCATAAAGCTTTGAGGCTTAAGCATTAAGCCTCTATGCATAAGTGTCATTGTCAACCATATTTATAACCGCAAAACATGTTTTTTTATATTTCTTCATGGAAACACTGCTCTAGCCCCCTATTTCTTGTAATATTCAAACTCATAAAAACCCTTTTGGATTTTGGCATCCTTATGAGTTGTCACGATCTTTTGCTTAAGCTACCTTCACATCCAACATTAACCCAAAACGAGCGTTTAAATCACTTCAATGTTTGGTTACATATATTGTGCTAAAGCTTTTAGCCCTTTTGGATTTGGGCATCTAGCAAAGTTTCTAGAATCCAACTACATATGCTTTTTCTTGCTCCAAAATTTGTCATCCATAGGATTCATAATTTGATGCATCAATATCATTAACCTTTTCCAAATTTAAAGTGTTTACAAGAGTTGTATAAGTATATGTAAGGTCATTATTTTTATATAGTAAATAATGGTATATTCAATCAAGGTTGTCATTTAAAATGCTTTGTAAGGCAAAGTTGCAAAAAATTGATAGATATTTCTTCATATTTTTTGTTAATGTATTTCTAACAAGATTTATTGTAGACAAACTTGTGTAGTTATCATGAGACTTAACAAGAATCTAGGATCAATTTAGTATTCTTACCAAAAGAGAAATATAATAAAACAACCATGATAAATTTGTGTCCATATATTACAATATTCGAAGGCATCTTATTATTGTCACAATCTCTAGAATTTAGGGAAAATTTTGCTCACTTTTGCAACCAAACGAAAAGATAACCAAAAGACAACCAAACGAAAAGATAACCAAAAGACTACATGGTACGATAACCTTTTCCCAATATACAATACCAACAACTGTATTGAGATTAAATAATGGCGTATGCAGGTTGAACGACTCTGGTTAAAGGGAGAGATCATAAGCCGGAAGCCATGATTTGCCGAGTAGAAAGTTGCCCACTGTGAATCTGGAAGCGTCAGAGGGGGAGAGGTGAGGGCGGATGCATGGCCATGAAGCTCGGTGAGCTGTGCTGGAGCCAGGGCCGAAGTTGTCGTACTCGGCGTAGTAGCAGGTACTCTCGAAGGGGCGGCTGGCGTTCCACGAGAGCCAACCGTCGGGGCTGAGGTGGCCTCCGATGTAGGAGTGTAGGAAGACTGTGGTGGAGTAAGCCTTCCACGGCCTCCCAAAGTAGGTGGAGACATTGAAAGGGGAGGCTATAAGGTCATCCCCTAGCGTGATGCTACACTGTTGGAAGGCTAAGCCTGTGAGCAAGACGCCCTCCTTCTTGCCTTGCGCCGTGTATGTAATCTGTTGGCCTTGGCTCGGCCTGCGAGCCACCAGCTCGCAATTCTGGAACACCGCCAAAGCGTTCCCGAAGATGAAATCCACTGTGCCTAGAACCCGGCAATCTCTGTAGAACTGCTTCCCTGAGAGCGCGTACAACGTATCTTGGTACCCCTCGAAGCAGCACTTGTCGAACACAAAATTGTCTGCACCGGCTCTCAGTGCAGTTGCTTGATACCCGCTTGGCCCTGCCTCATTCCTGAACGTCATGTTCCTGGCCATGAAACCATCTGCAGCTATGCCTGTGTTCAACACGCAGGGAGTTTCATGACTTCGATATACTTAGTATAAAATTAGCATGCGACTTGGATTTACGAGGCATGTAAGAGTTTTCTTCTTACCGACTGTTGCCGACCTGTAGGTGGTGTAGTTTCCGCTTGCAACGTTGGCATTGCCAGTAATGATGGTTCTATTGCATCCGTCTCCCATCAGCGTGAGGTTCACTAGAGACTTGCTGATGTTTAGAGGACCTTCGTTGTAGATGCCTGCTTTGATGTAGATTACGAAGCGATCGCTACTACGGTTTTGGGGAACTCTTTCAAGAGCGTCCTTTACTCTTTTGTAATCACCAGAGCCATCGGATGCAACGATGAGGTTGGTTATCTGCAGCGAGGAGGAAGGAACTTGCAGGAGATCTCGGTCTTTAGCCGGAATCCACTCAGGAAAGCCAGCTTCGCAATTGGAGCTTGTAGAGCTGCCGCTGTCATCGTCTAATTTCTTCTCGGAGGACATTAAATGGCGATGTAGGAGAAAGAAACGGGGTTGGCTTAAAGGGAGGGCATTCTTCCAGGAGGAAAGGTCGGGGCCAAGAGAGGAGAGAGTCTGCACGAGGCAGAGTGAATTGAGGATAACCTCCGACACGAATTCTTGGTGGGAGAGCATGACAGAGGAGGCGTTTCTGGTGATGTTGTAAAGATCGTCGGCGCAAGCCGTTTGATCGCTAGAGGCTGTGCTCAGCCTGACTTGCACGTCCTTGAGGGAGCTCTGGAGCGAGAGGAGCTTCAAGCCGGAGAGCTCCGCGATGGAGGTGTTGAGCTGGTCGACACTCTTGTCCATGAGCTCCGCACAGTCCTGCAAGCCCATGATTTCCAAGGGCGGCAGCTCCGACTGTGTAGCCAGCGCCAGCGACAGATTACGTGCATTCCAGGCCGCTTGGAGGGCAACCTTGACGGAGATCGTGACGAGCTGCAAAGGGTTTGCGGACAATGCGCCTGGGTACGTTATTAGGGTCTGCTTGCAGGTCCCCGGGTAGAGCGTGGTGTTGCAGGCGAGCCCAATAGCGGCGATGCCAGTCATATAGAGAGGTCCATTTTCGGCATTAGTCCTAGCGCCGGTTGAACGGGTAATGTGTTTGTGTACCACCATGCTCACGATCAGACACATGGCGCCCACTGCCAGGAAGACGGAGGCAGCCACGATGATGAGAATGCGCCTGCGCTCCTTTCGCTTACTCTGCTGTAAGTAAGGGTCAATGTTGCCGTAGTTGCGGGACATGGCGGCGTCGCTCCCGTCGAAATATCGAAGCACAACTACTCTTCCAGAAGCCTTCATTTCGACTTCAGAAAAAGATGTCGCCCCAGCTGCCTGACAAACGAAGCAGCCGGCTAGACAGTGGTATGTTATTGTTGCCGCCCGAATCTCTTGTCCTCAAAAGCCTTGTCCTGCTCTACATGGAACCACTAGATCTACGTGTGCAAACAGGCCAAGGGCCACCACACTTGGCAGAAGTGAGTAGAACCTATCCAAAGCCACAGATTTCAATGTTCAAGTCAAAGATATATTTCTTTTTAAAAAAACAAAAACTGTTGCAACAATAAGACTTTGTTAGACGAAGCATAACTCCTATATATCTACATTCAAGATTAACCACAACCCTACCTCCCTCAAAGTGGGCAAAGAAGGTGGGGGCTAATTCAAAATAACCACTCCTACAAGCATGAGAAGGAGCCAAATCTCACATCTTTCAATGCAATCAATGCAATTTTGAATTTGAATATAAGAAGATCTCATCTCACATCTTTCAATGAAATCTTTGTATACATGCTTAAATACTTATAGATACACACACTTATATATATTATGTATGTATGTGTATCTATAGGTATGTAAGCATGTATATATAAATAGATTTATATGTATGTAGATGCACACACATGTATGTTCATGCATACACACACACACATACATAACACACAGACACAAGCACATGATACGTGCACACACGCATACAAACACACATACACACACTCGCACGCATGGACACACATGCAACATATAGAGATGCACACTTGAAAACATACTCCTCCTGCAAGCGTGAGGAGGAGCCAAATCTCACATCTTCCAATGCAATCAATGCAATTTTGAATTTGAATCTAAGAAGATCTCATCTCACATCTTTCAATGAAATCTTTGTATACATGCTTACATACTTATAGATACACACACGAATATATATTATGTATGTA